>NC_057861.1:375257785-375561061 GCF_019393635.1 Dromiciops gliroides | reverse complement strand
CATAAAGACTCAGGAATGTCAGAGGGGATTTTGGATACCTCCCCTGCTGTTCCTTGAGCTTCTGTAAGTAAAATTGGTAATAAATGAACAGTATCCTCTGGCAATTGTAAGGAGACAGCCCCATCTGGAGCACAAGATATGGTTGCTCTAAGCTTGCAAAGGAGATCACGACCTAATAAATTTACAGGGGCATCAGGCATGAGTAAAAATGAATGTTCCACTGTTAAGGGCCCCATAGATACCATGCGAGGATTCAATTTTGCCACTCTCTGGCTCTTTCCTGAGATTCCCACTACATTCAAAAATCCTACAGGTCTACACCCAGCATCTGGTTTGCTTACTAATACTGATTTAGAGGCTCCTGTGTCTAGCAAACAATCATAATAAGTCTCCCCCACTTTTAAGGTGACATGTGGTTCATTACTCTGGGGAGGTGAATGGACTGGCACAAGTGCATTCAAAAAATCCGGATCTGGGAATATATGGCTTTCATTATCTATGTTCCATTCCTCCCCAAGACACCATCATTCCTGTGTCCTCTTCTGAGGGGGGTCTTGGTTACCATTATTCTGGTACTGCCTTTCTGTATTCCTCCAAAAAGATCTATTTCTATTTTGATTTCGCCTGTAATTAGAATTAGAATTTCTTCTCCAAGTCCTACATTCTCTCAATTCATGCCCCTCCTTACGACAGTAACAACACACCTTAGTGTCCTTGTTCCGGTGTCCACATGGCTGACTAGGAATCGCTGGTGCCAGAATGCTCTGTTTAGGGTGATCTGGATCTTCCTCACGTGAGTCAAAGACATAATTTGCAAGTTCCTTAATTCTATCTACTGAGAGATTTCTCCAGTCTGGACATTGTTTCAGAAAGTATCTGCGTATTTCTGGCAGTGAATTATAAACAAATGTGTTGAGAATGATACAGGAATCTCTTAAATCTACTGGATCCAATCTGGTGTACTGTCTAGCGGCCTCACAAAGTCTATCATAAAATCTGTTTGGTCTTTCATTAGCCTCCTGAGGTAGGCTTAAAAATTTCTGCCAGTTTTCCGGTTTTCTAGAGCAAGATTCCATTCCCTTCAGAAGTGTTTCTCTAGCATCTTTTAATCTTTGGAAATCCCTATCATCATTATAATTCCACTCTGGATCCTTTAGAGGCCATTCCACATCGGCCTTACCTTTCGCAACAAGGGCATTTCCTGCTGAGATAATATCTGTAATCTCAGTTGGGGACAGTAAAGTTTCCAAAAGGCAAGTAACATCAGCCCAACTGGGTTGATATGCATTAAATATAGTCCTTAACTGTGAAATTACAGTGTTTGGATTTTTCTCAAAACTAGGGATGATTGATTTCCATGCGCTCAAGTCACTTGGTCTAAAGGGGCTATATTTTCTGACTTGAATTGGCACTCCCTTCTTACTATGTTCTATAGCTTCCTGCAGAGGGAGTAGTTTCTGCTGATCTGATTCTGAACTTGGATCATCTCTAGTAGAAACAGCCATTTTGAGGTCTCTCTCCATATGTGAGAGTTTCCCCCACATCATAACAATGATAATAACAAAAACAATGATAATAACAAAAACAAAAAAAAAACAACAAAAAAAAATAAAATCCTTAGTCGTATGAACTATGGATGTGGTATTAAAAGGTATTTCAATTGCAGGCATAAAATTTCTACTTATATTAAACGTATTTTCCCAAAGATTCTCACGTATACTATTATACAAAAAACCTTTTGCTGCCTGAATGAGGAAAAAACCAATAATGTTATGAAGGACCATTGAGTAAACTATTCCTCTAAGTCGGGATGTTATGCTGTCCCAATACATTCCGATGAGAAAAATCAAAGGGATGGTAGAATATTCGAGCATCTTGCCCTTTAAACTGGGCTGGCTTTTCTGTTTAAAGCAAGACTTTTAGAGGCTTAAAGTCTTTAAGGGAGATTAGACAAAGGGAAAGTCCGCGGGGGGGGGGGGGGGGGGGGGGTATTTGGAAAATCCACCGAATTAGCCGGCTTATGGCCAAACTAGGGAGGGTGGGAGGGTCCTTAAGGTCCCTTCGGGGTCGCCAAACTGTGAGATTTAAAATTGGATATTAGATCATAAATCTCCCCTACTTAACCCTTCCCTTAACTCATCTCCCAGACTAGTAAATGGAAGAAGCTTCTGGTTTTCTAGATAGAGCCTTTATTGTATATAAGGTGTTGTTGATTAGAAGGATAGGAAAACAGAAATACAGTACAAATCGTCTTAAATCTAGGCTTAGTCTATATTCCTTATAAAAACTCACCAAACCGATTTAGGCCACCTTTGGAGTGAGTCAGACCGTCTGTGCCGCGCCGCCCGGAGTCCCGCCAAGCCGGCAAAAAAGGCTACTCCCCTTCTCTCCACCCCGGAAGTCAAAAAACCCGGCAGGCAGTCTGACATGCGCAGCAGGCGGACTGTACCCGGCAGGCAGTCTGACATGCGCAGCAGGCGGACTGTACCCGGCAGGCAGTCTGACATGCGCAGCAGGCGGACTGTTCATCTCCTCCCCAAAAGGGTGGTCCTTGAAAAACTGGCGTCTTTCAGTTATCCTAGCCGACTGTTAAAAACTTTCATATTTTACCACACAATCAGGGCTTAATTTATCATTTTATTGATTGTCTCGACCTAAGAAAAGTGTAAATAATGCTTTATCCCTGGCAGTACACATATTTCATACAATTCTATAGTATGTATTAGGGCATACATATAAAGGTAAAAGATAGAAATAGTGAGTACAATAAAATTAGTGAAGAACAAAGGAGTCATGAAGAAAAGATGGAGATTGAAGTAGAGCCAAAATAATGCCACCCTGAACACTGCCAGTGGGGGGTGGGGATCAAGGGACTAAAATTTATGTTAAAGTAAACAACAAGTAAATATAGACAACATCGTGAAAAACAAACACTTATAGGATGAAAAAAACAGTTTTGTAAGGCTCAACATCTGAGATAATTTTGATATACACATGCATATAGACCATATTTACATATACATTATATTAAATATATGTAAACCTATCTATCTACATATGTTTAAAAACAAAAAATGGAGGACTACAAAAACAACAAAAAACAAACTAGCAATCCTAAAAAATAAAATATATGACATTTTGGATATTTGAAAAAAAAAATGAAGAATGGATGGACAAAACTGAAATGTATTAAAAGAGAAAAGCAAATTGATAATCTATCAGCTACTCTGTTTAAGAAAAAGTAAAATAAAAATAAAATCACTAATTTTTAAATGAGGCAGATGAATTTCCAATGAAAGAAAATAAAGATTATCATTATTTAAAATGGCATATAGTTATGTGGAAGAAAATTTGAGGAATCAAATTAATATTTACAACAACATAAAATAAACAAATAAAACAAAAAATAAATATCTTAATTGACCTGATTACATTAAAATAAGTTGAATATGCCACCAATAAATGGATGAAAGATTGACATGGTAGAAGTCAGGATAGATATAGGAGGTTGCAGTAACGAACATAAGCCAGATGGATTTACAGTGAATTGTATCTGACAATAAATAAAATATTTTGCTAAAATAAAATAAAAAAAATAAAACAAAAATAATGAGACCAAAAGAATTCTCCCAATTTCCTTTTGGGAGAGAAATATGTTCCTGATATGCAAATAAAGGAGAGGAAAAAACAGATAAAGAGAACTCTCATCTAAATTAATTTCCATAAAGAATGAATACACACACACACACACATATGTATACAAAAACATACATACATTTATTTGCGTGCACATGTGTGTGTCTGTGTGTGTATACATGAAAACCTTGCAAGTTTTATTACAATAATATATCCAGAAAATAACTCAATATTATTAACTGGCATTCAAACTGAGAGAAGATACCATATTCGGACTCATCTCAGAACCATGAAGATAGAGAGTAAGTTTAGTTCCAAATACCCAACTTAATTTTCATTCCTTGGAAATTATGTAAAGTATGCTAATACAGAGAACTGTCATAAGTTGAAGTGTTTGATCAATGATTTATGTACATAGAATATTGAAATGATTAAATACAATTGGACACTCATCCCCAGAATATTTAAAGGCCTGGTATCACATTTGGTGCAATCAGAATAGTTGATATTTTATGCAATGTGATTGGTCAATACTGTATGTAAATAGCAGATGGGAATATTGAAATGTGATTGGTTAAAATTAGGTAGTGACATATTGGTAAGATTTAAAACTCTGAGTACTCAACCAATGATGAAAAGTGGGAGGGACTTTTTGAGCATTAGGAGTAGGTATAAACAGCTGTGTGCAAATTCACTTTGGTACACTCTCTGCCACATTCAGGAGAGTACCCAACTCCTCTAAGGTGTATTAAAGAAGCCTTCAACCACACTGTGCTGCACACTTGTATTATTTGAGCTTCAACACTTATTTTTTAGCTGCATTTCTAAACAAAATAAAGGATGAAAGTTTGCTTCAACAAATGAAATTAGGGAAATGACTAGCAAAGTTAATTATGCAAAAATATAAAGGCCCTGACCATTTTCATGAATACACAGGGGAAAATCGCAGCTGTTTGTGTAAAAAAAGGAAGGAAGGAAAGAAGGAAGAAAGGAAGGAAGAAAGGAAAGAAAGAAAGTCATTTATGTAAATAAACAATTAAAATAAAACATAAAATAGCATAGTTTAAAGTATGTCAAAATTATATATCTAAATTGAGGTAGTATCATCTGCAATAGAGCTTTTTGCATTTAAAATTTACAATTACTTTTGCAAGCATTTACAATGCAAAGTATGGTTAATCAAGGATCATCCAAATATGAATAAATGGTTAATCAGGTATCATCCAAATATAATTTTATGTAACTATAACAATAGGACAAGAGTTCAGCATCATCTCCCCTTTATTAGAGGGCTGGAAGATGAAGTACTAAATTCTACCCAAAGTCTTCCTTTATATAGAATAGAATGTAAAGTTGGAAGCTCATTCCACTTTCTATTTGTAGTTCAGCTGTTTTAAACTCCAGGGAAAAAATGCTCACACATACACCATGATGGGCATCCCTTGGTGCTGCTTCCTTTTGTGTGTTATCTTGCCCCATTAGAAGTTCCTTGAAAGTGGCAGAGACAAGATGGTGGAAGAAAGGCAGTGACTTGCCTGAGATCTCTGAAGACCCTTCCAAATACCTTCAAATAATGCTATAAGACAATTCTGGAGCAGCAGAACCCACAAAATTGAGTTTGAAATAATTTTCCAGCCAAATACAATTTAGAAGGTCAGCAGGAAAAAAAGCTGTTGTACCAGACTAAGAGCGGAGCACATCCCAGCAAAGGCTGTGCCAGTGCAGACCAAACCACTGTCCAAACTCAGCCATAGACAGAGCAAAGCAGGAGTAGGCATTGGGAGCCTCTGAATCATCTTCACCATCATCATCAGCAGCAGCAGCAGCAACTGCTTC
The DNA here is from genome assembly GCF_019393635.1 of Dromiciops gliroides. NCBI lineage: Eukaryota > Metazoa > Chordata > Mammalia > Microbiotheria > Microbiotheriidae > Dromiciops > Dromiciops gliroides. The sequence goes on along the minus strand of NC_057861.1, from coordinate 375,555,589 downwards.
TGCAACTCAGCCCACAGAAGGTAAGAGGGTTACAAAATTGGACAGAAGGAGAATAGAAGGACCTCTGTGCTAGCACTGAGGCAGGACTCTTGTTTTGCCCATACTCAGATCCAGCTAACAATCTTGGGTGGCAGTCCCAGACTGGAGAGGACCACAAGAACAGGAGAGCTTGCAGTCCCAGTGGAGGGGTTCATGGTTTCAGGGCAGAAAAAAAAAGGCCTTTGGTTGCCTGCAGAAAAGAACTCTGGCCAGGAGTCTGTCCTTAAATCATACCAAATTGGAAGAACTAAAAATTGAAAAATACAAAGAAATATCTCTGAAAACAGTTGCACAAACCTCCTGAAGCTTAGGACAGTGCACCCTCCATCCTGGAAGCAGTGCCCCACTTTAACAAAGACTTAAAAGTCAAGAAATAGGCTGGGAAAATGAGCAAACAGAAAAAATGTAGACACTAGAAAAAATTTTTATTGTGACAAGGAAGATCAAAACACACCACCAGAAGATAACAAAGTGAAAGCTCCTACATCCAAAGCTTCCAAGAAAAATATGAATTGGTCTTGGGCCATAGAAGCATTCAAATTGACTTTGAAAATAAAATAAGAGAGGTAGAGGAAAAATGGAAAGAGAAATGAGAGTGATGCAAGAATACCATAAAAAAAGTCAACAGCTTGGTAAAGGAGACATGAAAATATACTGAAGAAAACACCATAAAAAAGCAGACTAGGAACCTTATACCTATTGAATTGGATAATAGGAGAGCAGAGGAAAATGCAAATGTTGTGATGGATATGGGGGAAAGTAGACATTAATATACTCTTGGTAAAGTTGTAAACTGATTCAAACATTCTTTAGAGCAATTTGGAACTATGGCCAAAGGGCTATAAAATGATGCATACTCTTTTTGACCTAGCAATAACACTTCTTGGTTGGTATCCTAAAAGAGATTTTTAAAAAGTTTAATTCAAAATCTGGATGATGCCCATCAATTGGGGAATGGCTAAACAAATTATGTGATGAGATTAGGATGGAACACTATTGTGCTATAAGAAATGATGAGCAGGAGAATATCAGAAGCACTTATGAAAAATGCAATTCATCTAGAGAAAAAGAATTGATATTGTGTGAATACAGATTGAGGCTTTTTAATTTTTTTTGTCTGTTTTCTTTTATAACCTGACTAATGTGGAAATCTTTTGCATGACTACATATGTATAACTTACGTTGAATTGCTTGTGTTCTTTTTTTTTTTTTTTTTAGTGAGGCAATTGGGGTTAAGTGACTTGCCCAGGGTCACACAGCTAGTAAGTGTTAAGTGTCTGAGGCCGGATTTGAACTCAGATACTCCTGACTCCAGGGCTGGTGCTCTATCCACTGTGCAACCTAGCTGCCCCGCTTGTGTTCTTAATGGGGGGAAGAGGGAAGGAGGGAGGAAGAGAATTTGGAACACAAAGTTTTAAAAATGGATGTTAAAATTGTTTTTACATGTAATTTGGGGAAAAATAAAATTCTGAATAATTGGAAAAAAAGGAGTTCCTTGAAGGAAGAATCTGCCCTTTTTCTCATTAGTATACTCCATACTTAGTATAGTGCCTGGCAATTTAATACTTAAATATTAATTGAATTGATTTTGCAAGTAGGCAAGACTAAAGTTTTAAACACAAACAGATATAAAAACAAGAGCCCTTCCAATTTAATCTTCTCCTCATACTGACCAATAGTTTAATCGATATTTGGTACTCGTATGACCTGAGAGGGTTTGACTAGAAGGTACATGAGACATCATCTCCCTTAAAATCTATTATCTCCATTGTACTGACACAATCAAATGTTCTCACCTTTCCTCTTCAGTATCTCAATAGCTTATTGTTCCTTCTCTACTGCCTATGAAAAGTCAAGTTTTTGCCTTATTGGAGTGTGTGGGAGAGAACCCTCACTCACTTACTCCCCTAAAAGTATCATCCCCTGTCTCTTCCTCCTTTTAGGAAATACAAAGAAAATTTTGATTCATGAACTTCCTTCTACCTTTTTTAAGATGCTGTATTCCACCCCCCCCCACTTGAAAACCAACTGTCTGAAAGAAACTAATTTATAACAGCAATTCTCTTTTAAGGAAATAATGAATTTTAAGGAAAAAAAGTTGATAGTATGAAAGATAACATCACTTTTTTTCCCATAGGTTCTGTGTAGACGGGAGTGATAGAGAAGGATGTTAAATAATTTTTGGGGGGGAGGGGAGGCAATTGGGGTTAAGTGACTTTCCCAGGGTCACACAGCTAGTAAGTGTTTTGTCTGAGGCATGATTTTAACTCAAGTCCTCTTGAACCCAGGGCCAGTGCTCTATCCACTGTGCCACCTAGCTGCCCAATGTTAAAGTATTTTAAAGTTTTACAAGTTTCATTTTTATAGAGTGAGAAAATAAGCTTGCCTTTTGTAGACTTGTGCACAGAACTGTTCTACAATGTACCCGTTACCATTCACAATCTATATATATGCTAATATATGTATTGCCTGGGATTAATTTGTTCAAGAATGCAGCATGTACTATCAAGGTTTAGAGTACAAAGGGGTTTCTAGTTGAATCACATCATTTTACTCCAAAGGAAATGAAGACTTTGTGTTTAAGTGACTTAAGCAAAGAATCACCCACAATAAACAGAAGTTAGAATTTGAATCCAGTATCTCTGGCTCCATGTTCAACATTCTTTGATTATATCAAGATACTAAACCTGATTTTATTTAAGGCTTTTTGAATCAGGCTTTCTCTTTACGCAAATGTTTCAGATCAACCCTAATGGTAGGAGCTTTTATCATCAATGTTAGCAGGAACCAACTTCTTGTTACATAATGTGGAAGGGACTGTTCATTTGTGACTTCTTTGGTCACACTTGTACACGCTAATTTTATAATATAAAGTGAAGTTATTGACTACCACTTTCATTTCCTAATATATATTTCATTCCCTTTCCTACATCAAACTCTACCCATTGCAAGGAAAAATAGTTAGGCAAAATGAGAGTAACTGGAAAGGTATGATGAAATATAAAATATTATGTTTCCGCAGTGTTCCATCTTTCTACTGAATGGATAGAAATCTGTTTTATTATTTATTTTGTGAGACTAAAATTTCTAGTTAGGAATAATCTGAATTTTTCTGCATGTTTCATCATACTTCTCATTATGATCAGCATTGTCTATGAATCTTCATGCTTTTTCTGTTTCCCCTAATTATTAATATCTTTTCGTTCTTAAGATATATTTTTATTTTAAGGTTACATTTATATCTTAAAGTCATATGTTCAACAATATCCCAATTGATGAACACCCAATTAATTTCATTTTTATTTTTCCTCTGACATTACTAGTGTTGCTACAAATGTTTTGGTATGTAATGTATATAATCACTGGATGATGAAATTTATTATAAAATCAGCCTCCAAAAATCAATAATATTAAGTCAAATATGAATACATGTATGAAAAATACTTGTTTACATCTAGATTATGAAGAGACAATGAATAATCAACTTTAAGATGTATCACCTGATTATTTTTATCATTTGAAAAAGTTTACAGATTAAAACAATTAACAAATAATTTATAATTTCTGCTTCTTCTGATGATTATGTACTTCTAATATTGATGACTTAAGAATAATTTAATAGAAATAATTGGCACATATTTCTATTATGCTATAGATTTACATAAATATTTCTGCAAATGGCATATGTTATAATAATTAAAATAAGGTGAAAAGGAGAAACAATGTCAATGTACTCCCTTTCCCTCATGTGAGTTGTCCCATGATCAAATATCTCCAAATTTAAATATTATATCTTGAGATTTATAAAATTATTCAAATTACAAAAAAACTATTATTTAAAAATTTGCATAGAGTCTGCTAAAGAAAGAATTGTCAAGCATTTAATCCCAAATCATTAAATTCTAAAGAATTGAAATTATTAATTCTACACAGCAGAATTAAAATAAAAAGTCCCAAATAAATTTAAGCTCTCAGAAACCCAACATAAAAAGCATGAAAATAATGCATTTAATGTGGAATTTCAATTCAGATTTTATAATTTGATGATAAAGTATAGGATATCTCTATAGCTACCATATGTATTTATCTATGTATCTATTTTATATATATCTAATGAAATGTAATTAGGTGCCTAAAGTGTGCTTAGAAAACATATAAGTTATGATTGTGTAGTTTTAGTAACTTAAATCAAGTATTTAAGCATCTTCTGTATACCCACACTACACTAAAAATCCATGGACAATATCAAAGTGTAGCCTGCACAAAACATCCTTCCATGCTAGCCACACTTTCTAGAATTACCAGTCTGAAAGATTGGTTAGGCCAATTTTTTCATTCTCCCTGACTTGAGGTGTTACTATTACACTACTATGATAAATATGTTAGTATGACAGTCATTTACTCAACTATGCATAAATAAAACAAGATTTTTCAATGATCTCATATTCCTTGAGTAATTTTGCTATTCTAGGCAGTCCATCTTGCTACATGGCTGATCTACCTCTCCAAGTCTGCACCTCCTGGAAGAAATTTCCTAATATTAAATGTATTAATATATAGTGCTTAATATGAATATTTAACATATGGAGACTACTTGTTACCTTCAACTAATTTAACCAAAACTTTTCCTGCTATATAAACTGTCCCCAAATTAATCCATAGGAAAATTTCTTTCTAACAAAGGAGCAGTCAGTTATTTGCTAAAACCACTGAAAAGAAGAAAAAAATATTAATTTTTAAAAAATGTATTTTTACTGTTTGACAAAAGTGTGTTGGATGGATTTCAAGAGAATATAATCATGTGGAATGTGTAATTTAAGATTCTAAATGTGGATTCTAATCTGTTCCCCCAGTATTGGAGGAAACTGATTAAAAATCACTGATAGAACGAGTTTAGGTTTTTAAGGGTTTATTGGAACATAGAAAGAAAAAGATTGAGAACAGAATTCTAACAGCCTGGCATTCCTATCTTTCCTCAAATTTCCTGTGAAGTCCTCTACCGCCACCACCATCAAGTCAGGAAGCCAAAAAGCCCCAGCGCTCTCTGCACAGGCTCTCTTTCCTCCTTCCTGTCTCCTCCCAGACCATAGGAGGCTCCTCAAGTTGATTGGCTGGTAGACTTGATAGACAGCACCCATGAGCAAACGTCATTTCCTGACGCCAAGGAAAAGCCACAATGCCTCTGAGGCATTTTCCTCATGGTGGAGCTTTCCCACAGCAAGTCTCCAGTAGGTGGCGTCATTCCAATCATTACAGTCCCCCCTTTAGTTCCTCAAGAAACAAAATGTTTCCTTGACGGAACAGTAAAAATAATATAATAACTATTGCTAAGTAATAATATGTGAACAACAATATAGAAAAGGAAGAGAGGAAAGTTTTGTCCAGAGGGGCAATTTTTTTTTTGTCCTCATGAACCGATGCTTTGACATTAGTCTTGCAAAGGGAGGGCCTCTGCATAGGGTACATGTTACAGATGATGTATATTATAACAGAAAGGAGATAGTAAAAACTAACAAAACAAAACAGTTCATATAGAGTCTCTGATTTCTCTTGTCCTCTTGAAGTGGTAAGATGTCATCAGGAGGAAACTGGATTCTGGTCTGGAAAACTGGACTCTGGACTCTGGTCTGGATTCTGGATTCTGGATTCTGGACTCTGGTCTGGATTCTGGATTCTGAACTCTGGTCTGGAAAGCTGGATTCTCTTCTTTAACTGTTTGAATTGCTGTATTTTTTACTAAACCTTAGCTTGGCATTGTCAATGATCAAATTAGTAAATTCCATTACATTCCCTTCTTTATATCCTTAGACTTCCAATAGAGGGTTGAGGTAGTTTTGCAATTAGTAACACTTTTTACCACCATGTGTCTGGATCAAAGCCAAATTTAGTATGTGTTCATGACACCTGAAAATGTTATGGAAAGGTTATCATACCATATCTTATGGTTCTGAGACAGCCAGTGATTGTGCTAGGCCACAGGTGAGTTCAACAGAGTGAGATAAAAAGATAAATTAGTTCAGTTAAATTAGGTTAAATTAGGAGGGAGAGAGGATGAATACTGGAGTGTGCTTAGTAATTGTGCTCTACATAGTCACCATCATAAGCAAACCATGGACTTATGTATACCTGTCTCTCCTTTTGTTGCACATATATTCTCTCCAGGGCCTGCATCAGAGTTCACAGCAAGTTAGTCTCTGAAATGATAAGTTTCTATATTTCTGAAATATCATTAATTTCACCAAAGAGAGTATGATGGTAAAAATGCGTGCTATGCTGCATAACTGAGATTATATTAGTGATATATACAATAATTCCAAACCATACCCAGAGTATAATGACATATAAATAATAAATGAATGTAAATAGCTGATTATATTAGACATTATTACATAATCTTCTTTTAGCAAGTAAACCACATCATCTTATACATGAATTCTCTAGTATAACAGTAGCAGATACTTAAGTGGTGATTAATTTATCAAAAAGAAATAAGATTTCAATATTCAATGTTTTCAGTGAGGTATCAAGCAATAGGGTTCAATAAACCTTTCTGGTCTTTTTAAGTTAAACAGAACAACATAAAAGAGAAAGGAGAAAAGAAACTCATTAGAACTCATGGTTCTCTCAAAAAGAAAGAGTAAAAAAAAAAAGAATTCTGGTAGTTTCTGAGGCCCAATGGCCTCACCCACAGCATATATGTAAAATGTCTCTGAATAATCACTTAGTTTACAAAATTTAGTTTTAAAGAAAAGCAAAAGAAACAAAAGTCAAAAAAAAAAAACAAATGAAAACCAAAAACCAAAAATAAAAAGCAAAAGATTTTCTAAGCACCCTTTTGTGCTCGTAAAGAACTTAAAGGTGTGGTGAAATCCAGGTCTTTTCAGTGCCTTTCAAAAATCAAAACAAAACAAAAACAAAAACAAAAAGGATTAAAAAAAATAGGTATAGGGTAGGGAAAGGGTGGGAGAAATTGAGGTGGGCCAGAAAACTAGGCCATGTGCTTCAGTGCTTTTGCCTGTGGAAGGAAATGCTTGTTAAATTTTAAGGTATTTAAGCTGCTAGAGTTTGGGGTATGCCACATTGTTTTAACTGGTTCCCCAATTCTCTGCATGCCAAAGTGGCAGGGGTTTCTGAATTGTCATTGATCTTTCTAATGCTGTCATAATGTTCTTTATGGTAGAAAATGTGGAGTTCTCTAGCATCAGTTTTGTCTGTGCCACTGATTTTCAATAAGGGCTGATTTAACTGATGAACCACAACATTCAGCTGATGCTGCTTAGCAAATGCTACAATCCTATCATTTCCTCCCCACTTTCCAAATTTCTTTAATTCATCAACATATTCTTCAAAAGGGGAGTCATTTACTCTAAAAGACTCAAACTCTTGTTTATGGTTAATCATATAAAAAGCAGTTTCTTGTCTGTGTCTGAGATGATTTCTACAGTGACCTTCTAGCTGGTCTGCTAAAGGCAATTTCCGTCTCCTGATACTTTACGAAGACTGAGTCACAAAGCATTTAACTGATCAGAGGGATTATCAAATGGGAACTGCCTATTTCCTCCGGGCTCTCTTTGCTCAGTAGCTATCGTTAGGGTTTTTAGCTCTTTAGCGTCTACCTCAGGTCTATCTGAAATCTCTTCACCTATGAATGGTGCAGGCTTTACATGAGAGCAATGAATCCATGAGTCTTTTTCACCAATTTTAATGGCAGTAGGAGTTGTCAATAATACCTGAAAAGGTCCTTCCCAGGCAGGTTGGGTTCCACTGGTTCTCTGAAAATTCTTTACATATATTTTAACTCCTGGGTTGAAGTTATACAATGAAAAGTCTAATGGGCCTGCCTGGACCACAGCTCCTGTCTCATGGAGTTCACGTAGCCTGGTTTGTAATTCCTGTTTATAGGAGGCAACAGAAGTATCACCTCCCACCAGTGATGTATAAACTGGGGAAAAAGTTTTAGCTTGGATAGGAGGGTGACCAAAACGCATTTCATAAGGAGATATATGAAGTTCTCCCCTTGGTCTACTTCGTAGATAGAATAATGCCAATGGTAGAACATCAGGCCATTTCAAATGGGTTTCAGTACATAATTTGCCAATCATACTCTAAAGCTCTTTATTCATACGTTCAACTTGGCCTGAACTTTGTGGATGGTAGGGCGTGTGGAATTTTGGAGTCACTCCCAAGAAAGAGTAGATTTGGGATAAAATCGAATCAGTGAAATGTGTGCCTTTGTCAGAATCGATGCGGACTGGTGGGCCAAAACAAGGTACTATCTCTTTAAGAAGAATTTTGGCAACAAAGGCAGCTGTGGCTGGGGGGGCTGGGAAAGGCCTCCACCCACCGAGTGAGCTGATCAACTATAACAAGGCAAAATTTATAATGTCCTGCTTTTGGCATAGTAATATAATCAATTTGTAAGTGCTCAAAAGGTGTATATGCTAGAGGATGCCCTCCATAAGCTTTGGCCTTAAAAGCATACTGATATAAAATGCAAAGTGGATGATTTTGATTATATTAAATTAAAAAAATTTTGTACAAACAGAAGCAATGCATCCAAAATTAGAAGGGAGGCAGAAAGCTGGGAAACAATTTTTGAGGCCAGTGCTTCTGATAAAGGCCTCATCTCTAAAATATATAGGGAATTAAATCAAATTTATAAGAATCCAAGTCATTCCCCAATTGAGAAATGGTCAAAGGATATGAACAGGCAGTTTTCTGATGAAGAAACCAAAGCTATCTATTCCCATATGAAAAAATGCTCTAAATCTCTAATGATTAGAGAGATGCAAATTAAAACAACTCTGAGGTACCACCTGACACCTATCAGATTGGCTAAAATGACAAAAAAGGAAGATAATAAATGTTGGAGAGGCTGTGGGAAAATTGGAACACTAATGCATTGTTGGTGGAGCTGTGAGCTGATCCAACCATTCTGGAGAGCAATTTGGAATTATGCCCAAAGGGCAATAAAGCTGTGCATACCCTTTGACCCAGCAATCCCACTTTTAGGTCTTTTGCCCAAAGAAATCATGGAAGGGGGAAAGGGACCCACATGTACAAAAATATTTATAGCTGCTCTTTACATGGTAGCAAGGAATTGGAAGTTGAGGGGGTGCCCATCAATTGGGGAATGGCTGGACAAGTTGTGGTATATGAATACAATGGAATACTATTGTGCTGTAAGAAATGATGAGCAGGAAGAGTTCAGAGAAACCTGGAGGGTCTTACGTGAGCTGATGATGAGTGAGATGAGCAGAACCAGAAGAACATTGTACACAGTATCATCAACATTGAGTGTTGACCTACTGTGATGGACTATATTCTTCTCACCAATGCAATGGTACAGAAGAGTTCCAGGGAACTCATGATAGAAGAGGATCTCCAAATCCAAGAAAAAAAAAGAAAGAAAGAACTGTGGAGTATAGATGCTGATTGAACCATATTATTTCTTTTGTTTTGGGTGCTGTTGTTTTTTTTTTCTATTTTGAGGTTTTGCATCACTGCTCTGATTCTTTCTCTTGCAACAGGATTAATGCAGAAATAGGATTAATGTTATTATGTGTATATGTATGTGTGTGTATATATATATCTATATGTATATGTATATATATATATAGATATAACCTATATCAGATTACCTGCTGTCTAGGGGAGGGGGGAGGGAGGGGAGGGAGGGAGGGAGAAAAATCTGAAATTGTAAAGCATGTATAAACAAAAGTTGAGAACTATCTTTACATGTAACGGAAAAAATAAAATATCTCAAAAAAAAAAAAGCGAAAAAAAAAAAAAAGCATACTGATTATAAGACTGACATGTGGAGCAGCCTGAGCAGATTCGAGATGCTGTATTAGTCACACCTGGTGCTATCCAGGTTCTCTTAATAGAGTCTACAATGCCTTGTGTAGCAAAATGGCCTTTTCTGTGAACAGAGAGGCATACCTGGTGGTAGAATTTACAGGGAAGAAATGGCTTACCTTCCGGAGACACCCAGATGCCATTGATCTGTTTCGCCTTAAATTTCTTTTTCCACTTTTCTACTTCAGAATCATCATAGGTTAGGTTGGAAGGAATATCCTCAGAAGGTGAAAGGTTAAATACACGTTCAGGAGCTTCTAATGCAGCAAGCTTGGCTGCAGAATCGGCTCGTGCATTTCCCTTTGAAACAGGATCACTATTCCCTGTGTGGGCAGGGCAATGTACAACGGCTAGGGAAGAAGGCAGTTTCAGGGCATCTAAGAGGTCCTTGATAAGGTCCCCATTGGCAATAGCCTTACCCGAGGATGTTAGGAAGCCTCGTTGACGCCAAATCATACCAATAAAGTGGCATATGCCAAAGCCATATTTCGAGTCAGTAAAAATAGTGGCACTCTTACCTTTGGCTATATTACAGGCCTGTGTAAGAGCCACAAGTTCAGCAGCCTGTGCACTAAAATGGGAAGGCAGAGAAGCTGCCCAGAGGGTGTCATAATCAGAAACTACAGCAGCTCCAGTAAAACGGGTCACCTCTCTCATAAATTAAGAACCATCTGTATAGAGGACAAGATCAGGGTTTTCCAAAGGTGTATCAAAAAGATCATGCTGGGGTTTCTCATACATATCAACTAAAGAAGCACAGTCATGCAATGGCTCCCCTGAGAGTGGCAAGGGAACAATGTTGCTGGGTTAAGGACTGTGTAGCATTTTAGAGTGATATTCACATTGCCTAACAGGGTTACTTCATACTTAGCCAGCCTTTGATCTGAAAAGGCTTGTGCCCTGTGACATAGTAAGAGAGCCTCTACTTCATGAGGGCATTGCACAATTAGTGGGTTACCTAGGACCAAATCAGAGGCTTTTTCTACCATAAGTGCTGTGGCTACCAGTGCCCTAAGGCAAGATGGTGACCCAGATGCTACAGGGGCCTAACCAACTCCCCATAGCCTACTATTCAACCCAATTGGACCCTGTAGCTGGGGACAATAGTGTACCTGGGAAGTAGGGCTCTCCAGTGGGGAGTTAAAAGTCAAGTAAAAGATGGCAAAATGAGCAAGCAAAGAAAGTTGAGAACTATAGAAACTTTCTTCAGCAACAAGGGAGATCAAGGTGCACCCTCAGAAGAGGATAACAAGCTCAGATCCCCTTCATCCAAAGTTTACAAGAAAAGTAGAGACTGATCTCAGGCCATGGAAGTGCTCAAAAGTGACTTTGAAGAGAAAGTAGGAGAAATAGAAGGAAGATTTAGAGAAGTGGAGGAAAGAATGGAAAGAGAAATGAGACTGATACGGGAGAGTCATGAGAAAAAAAGTCAACAGCTTGAAAAGTAAAATGGAAAAGGAGATAAAAAGCTGTCTGAAGAAAATAACTGTCTAGGAATTAGGATTGAACAAATGGAAGCTAGTGACCTTATGAGAAACCAAAATATAGTAAAGCAAAGTCAATTGAATGAAAAAATAGAGGGCAATGTGAAATATCTCCTTGGATAAACAGCTGACCTGGAAAGTAAATCCAGGAGAGATAAATTGAAAATCATTGGACTACCTGAAAACCATGACCAAAATGAGAGTTTAGATAACATCTTCCAAGAGATTGTCAGGGAAAATTGCCCTGATATTCTGGAAGCAGAAGATAAAATAGAAATTGAAAGAATACACCAATCACCTCCTGAAAGAGATCCCAAAAGGAAAACTTCCAGGAATATTATAGTCAAATTCCTGAGCTACCAAGTCAAGAAGAAAATATTGCAAGCAGCTAGGAATAAGGAATTCAAATACTGTGGAGCTCCAATAAGGATAAAACAAGATCTCAAAGCATCTACATTAAAGGACTGGAGGGCATGGCATATGATATTTGGGAATACAAAGGAACTGGGACTACAGCCAAGAATCATGTACACAGAAAGAACTGTGTATAATATTTCAGAAGAAAAAATGGGATTTCAATGAAAATGAGGACTTTCAGGCACTTGTGATAAAAAGACCTGAACTGAATAGAAAATTTGACTTTAGAATACAAGACCCTGAAGAAGCATAAAAAGGTAAACAGGAAAATGATATCAGGAGGGACATTTTAAGGTTAAACTTTTTACATTACTAAATGAGAATATAATACCTCCAACTCATAAGAACTTTCTCAGTAAGGAATACATAGAGGATAGAGGTCTGAACTGAATATGAAGGGATGATATCTGCAAAGAATTTATTTTTTTGCTTATCCTTGTTCTTTGTGGGGCAAACAGGGTGGGGTGTCTTAGTCTAGGGCTGGATTTGGGATCACTGCCTCTTGGGTTGAGGGCTGGTGCTTTGTCCACTGTGCCACCTAGCTAACCAATGATGATATCTTTAAAATAGGGTTGAGTGGTAGGAGAAATAGACTGGGGGAGGGGGAAGGGGAGAGGGGGACTGGGGAGAGGTAGCTCACATGAAGAAAACAAGAAAAAAACTTATGAAGGGGAGGGGAAGAGGGGGATGGAATAGAGCAGTAAATGAATCTTACTTTCATCAGAATTGGCTCAAAGAGGGAATAACATACATACTCAAGTGGGTATAGTAATATATTGTTACATTGTGGAAAAGTGGGTGGGGAAGGAGATAAGGGGTGTGGGAGAAGAGGGAAAGGAGGGAAGGGAAGATTGGGGGAGGGAGCTGTAAAAAGCAAACACTTTCGAAGAAGGTGAAGATGTTCTGCATAATACCACATGTATGACATATATTGAATTGCTTGATTTTATACGGAGAGTTGGGGAGGGAGGAAGAAAAATTTAGAAAACAGAATTAGCTCAAAGACCTTAACCTCAGCAGAGTGGGCTCAAGGAGGGAATAACATATATACCTAATTGGGAGGAGTAATGTATTTAACTCTACAGAAAAGTAGGAGGGGAAGATGATAAGGGGGAAGGGTAGATGATAAGGGAGGGTAGAGCAGGGGAGGGGGAAGTCAGTAGCAAAACACTTTTGAGGAGTAATAGGCCAAAATATGATAGAAAATAGAGTAAATACCATTGGATGGGAATAGGATGGAGGGAAATAATTATGATGATAGACTACAATGGCAAAATGTATGGTACCTACTCTGCTGGGCCAATGTGAAGAAAATTCTTTATCAAATTTGAAGTACTATATAAAAGTTTTGCTGAAAAGGATTCTATCAGACAAACCTGGAACTGAGAACCTGCCACATGAACTGAGGCAGAGAGAAATGTACTGTATAAAAAAATAACAGCAACAGTGTAAAATGATCTGCTGGGAAGCATGTGGTTATTTTCAGCAAAGCAACAATCCAATATAACTCTGAAGGACTTATGAAAATTGCAATATACATACAGAGAAAGAACTGCTGGTATCTGAAAACAGGCTAAAACACTTTTTTTTTTGCCAACTCCTTAATTTGAAGTTTTGTTTTTATCTGTTTTTGCTCAAAATATAGCTAATGTAGAGATGTTTTCCATGACTCCTTATGTATAACTTACATTGAATTACTTGAGTTCTTGGGGTGGGGGTGGAAAGGGAGGGAGGAAGAGCAGTTGGAACACAAAGTTTTAAAAATTTGATGTAAAAATTTGATTTTACATGTAATTTGCAATATAAAATTCTAAACAGAAAAAGCAAGTATGTAATCATTTATCTGTCAGATTTATGGGCATGGGAAGATTTTAGGACCAAAGACTATCGATATAGAGAGTAAAATGAAATTAAAATAGAACATTTTGATTATATAAAAATAAAAAGCTTTTGCACAAACAAAACTAATGTAACCAAGATTACAAGGGAAGCTGAAAACTGGAAAAAAAAATTCTGAAACAAATATCTCTAATAAAGGCCTCATTTCTCAATTATTTAGAAAACTGAGTCAAATTTATAAAAATACAAGTCAATCCCCAATTGATAAATTATCAAATGTTATGAGCAGGCAGTTTTCAGACAAAGAAATCAAAGCTATCCATAAACATATGAAAAAATTTTTCTAGATCACTATTGATCAGAGAAATGCAAATTAACACAACTCTGAGGTATCACCTCACACCTATTGTAATAGAAAATATAACAAAATTGGAAAATATTGGATGTTGGAGGGGATGTGGGAAAGCCCAAATGGCTTGAAAACTAAGCATACCCTTTGATCAATCAATACTACTGCTAGGTTTATATCCCAAAGACATCTCCCAAAAGAGAAAAAAAAATATTTACGTCAGCTCTTTTTATGGTGGCTAAAAACTGGAAATCAAAGGAAGGTCCAACAAGTGTGTAATGGCCAAAAATCTGTTATTGTACTATAAGAAATGATAAGCAGGATGAATTCAGAAAGACCTAGAAAATCTTCTTTGAACTGCTATACAGTGAAGTGAGCAGAACCAAGAGAATATTATATACAGAGACAGCAATAGTATTTGATAAAGAACCATGAATGATTTAACTATTCTCAGCAATACAATAATCCAAGACAATCACAAAAGACAATTGATGAATCATCCTATCCACCTCCAAATAAAGAACTGATATTGATGGAACACAGACTGAACCATGCTATTTTTTACTTTCTTCTTTTTTTCTTTTCTTTTACAAAATGACTAATATGGCAATGTTTTATATAATCATACATATAGAACTCATATCTGCTTACTGCCTCAGGGAGGGTGAAAGGGAAGGAGGGAAGGAAGGATTAAAATTGGAACCCAAAACTATAAATACAGCCTCAGACACTTGAAACTAACTGTGTTATCCTGGGCAAGTCACTTAACCCTCATTGCCCCACCCCCCAAAAAAAGTCCATTAAAAAACTATAAATAAAATATTACTTACTTTTAAAAAGTTTTATCTTTAGATAGAGATAGAAAGATACAGATACATAGATGATATAGATAGATATAGATATAGTTAGATATAGAAGATATACATATACATATACATAGAGATAATATAGATATAGATATAGGTATGGAAATGCGTATGGGTATAGGTACAGGTATGGGTATGGTTATGGGCATGGGTATGGATATGGATATCCAACAAAATACCCAAAAAGTTGTCATCCAGTCTTTTCTGGAATACCTAAAGTGAAGGGAGACCCAGTCCTTCCTGAGGTAGCCCACTGCAGTTTCTCATAGCTCTTAAGCCTTGGAAGATTTTTCTTAGACCAAATCTATATTCTGTTCCTTGCAACTCCTAGCAATTCTAATTTTCAAACAGCTTGTGTATTTATTATGATTTAAAGCATTTCAGTTAGCTTGGGCCTGAAGCAGTTCTGCAACATGGGTGTGTAGGGGCAGGGACCTTTGGAACTAACTTAATTGTGAAGTATTAGACTGTATCCTTATGAAAATATTGAATAGAAGAAGTACAAATACAGTTCACATGGAAAACAGAAATTGAATGAATTGTAATTTGTTTTTCAAGAAAAGATTTAAATGTGCATTTTGAATAAGTATTTTTGTGATCATTTGGAAAGAAAGACAACAGTCCTAAGAGCCAACACAGTTTGACAAAGGTCAAGGTAATCCTATACTACTCATGTTTCTTTTCTTTTTTTTCCCTTTATTTTTTTAAATAACATTAGTGGGTTGCTATATATAACAGGAGAATGTTACAAACATATTATACCTTTTTAAAATAATTAAATTTTGATAGGATTTATTTTTCTTATATACAAAATTTAGAGGTATGGTCTATTTAGTAAAGAAAGTAGTTATGTTAAGAATTGATAGAATTATAGCACCCAAAGTGTGTTTCTTAATGGATTGTGTTAAACGACAGGACTATTTATAGTGGAATGTTGCTGTTCTCTGTCTTTGACCCCATACAATTTAATATTTTTATCAGCCACCTAAAGGAAGTAATTGATTATATTTTATCATATCAAAATTGGAAAGGCCTGGCTAGACTACAGTTCAGAAGAGAAAGGGATTTTAGTATTAATCAACAGCCCAAAATAGAAAACAAAAAGTATGTGTGATCTTAAGTTGCATTAATTCATCAAAGAGAATAAGCATTTATATAAATGCCTACTATATGCCAGGAATTTTATTAATATTGTCTCATATGATTCTCACAATAGGGACATCTAATATCCTCATTTTACAAAAGTTAGTGACTTGCACAGCATTACATAGCTAGTAGGTGTCTGAACTGGGATTTGAAACCAAGCTTTCTTGACTGTGGAACAACTGCACTATCTACTGAGCCACCAAACTGCTCACTGGCTCTGATTGATCAGCCTTCTTTTCTTCTCAGGCTAGTTACTGACTTTGTAGACTTCAAAACTATGCCTTCCCTATTGCTGGTTCACCTTGAAATTTCATTTAGTACAAGGGGACTCCTTGCCCTGAGATACTATACCATTCCTTCTCAACCCGAATATTCACTTGCAAAGTCTTTCTCCATTTGGTGAATATCATAGGGAACTTCTAATTTGTATAAGGGCTCAGGCTGGCCTGATTTCTTTCTCCTAACTTCCTGGACTTAAAAATCATGCTGTCATACCCAGAAACTTCCTTCTTTTCTTCTCTTCCCCCCTCCCTTTTGGCTCCAATTTGTGTGTTGTCTGTCCAATGAGCAATTTAGGCTCATAGAAATGTGTAACTATATCTTCAGACTTACCCGTAACATCATAAACTAGCTTAGTGACTAATCTATTAGGCCTAGGTCTTTTATCACTGATTGATCTCTCTGCTCTTATGTCAAAGCTATTGGATAGTATTGGCTAATTATCAAGATCATTAAAGACTTCTTTGTCTGCATCTGGGCTGGTTGCCATGTCAAATTGCAGATCGGTATGCTTCTACTTTGTGGGTTGAATCTGAATTCTAGAAGTCTCTGTAGCATTTTGGGTCAAGAAAGAAGTTTCCTATTGATGAACTTCTCCTGCCCTTGTAACAATGTATCATACATCTTTTACTTTTCACTCTCATATCTGTATCAGAAAGTCTTTGCACAGCCTGTAGTCTCCTCTTCTTAGCTTCTGACTAGGTGAGTGTTCTTCCTTTCTATCCATTCATTCAAAAGTGAAACTCACTCTTCAGGGATCAATGACACACAGGCATAAAGGGTGTGGTGGAGTTATAGAGGGGAGAAAGGTGAAGTTAAGTTGCTTTGGCATCTGTAGTCACCTTGAGCACTTATGGCTTCTAGCTTTTTGAGAGAAAATGTATAATATCAACCCCATTTCATGTTGGAGAAGGGATGATAAGACAGTAGGCAGAAGTCAACATCAGAGGAGCAAGAAATACCCATACCCCTATCCCTATCTTGTTATACTAGAACTTTGAAGAATTTCCATTTTGGATGAGATATGGTTTTCTATCTAGGTTGAGCTGAGTTACCATTTGACTGTATGATAGCTCCTTCACTCTGTTTTGTCTGACGTGTATACATATACATATATGTGTAGATATATATGTGTGTGTGTATATTCTCATCTGTATACTTTCTCTGATTTGTTTTTTTATTGACTTGGATAAATGCATTTCTTTGCTGGATAGATAGCTGACAGTGTAAGGTAAGCTTGAGGTCAAGAGTTGTCTTTCTTCTTTGCATTTGTATTCCAAGGACTCAGCAAAATACCTTGCTCATAGTAAGTGCTTAATAAAGTCCTGTTTCATTCCTTTTCACATCAGTATATTATCCAGGAATAAAGAGGTAATTTTCCTGCACATGAGCCATGGCTCATGAAGAACATTGTTAAGTAATAACACTTCCTGATGGTAGCAACCAGAGTATTGATTGGCAACAAGGCCACAAAACTGTTAAAGTAAGGGATTATATTTAGCCCAGTAAGAGAAGACTAAGGAGGATATTATATCTATATTTAATGGAATATAACAGGGATGAGGGTTTAGGTGTGATTTCAACAACACCAGGGAATACAGAGCTAGGAATAATGAGTAGAAGTTAAAACAATTTCATTTTTGACCCTACATAAGGAAAAGGTTGGATTTTGTTTCTTCAAAAATTGAAATTTTCAAAAGTGGAATAGAATTCCTTTATGGCATAGAATTCTCTAACATCATATATATTCAAATGTAAAAAGATATTACCTTCTCTAGCAATACCACCACCACTAATTTTTTAACAGCTCCCACCAATTGATAGTTAAGCCCAAGAGGCCTAGAAATGGTAGCAATTCTGAGATGGTTGGTCTTGCTTTCAGCTTTGTGCTGTAATTATCACCTTGATTAGTAACATCTGTGGAGATGTGGCCTGCTAACTACCTCTGCAGGTAATGAAGTTATAGCCATTGAAGATCAGAAAAAAAAAAAGAAAAAAAAAAGAAAAAAAAAAGGTTTTGTCACACAAATACTTGGTGCTATGAAATGGTTCAAAATCAGATATTCATATGATTTTATCAATATAAAAGACCTTTTTCAAAGATGTCTTACTATCTGCTTTGTCCCTATACATAAAAACCTTTCAGCACAACTTAGAGCTGAAAACCTTCTATATGTTTCAATATATAGTTGCTCCCCAAGTAGCTTCTTGAAAGCAAGTATGATCTTATTTTTCTTTTTGTGTCCCCAGCTCTTTAGTCCTTTCTGACATAATCAATTCTTATTAATTTTGTCGGATTGTCTCATATGACTGGAATGTTCTTGTTCCTTATGCCTGACAATGTTTATCAGACTTGCTTAAAAACTCAGCCCAAATTCTACCTTCTGCAAGATTCCTCTCTCAGTCTGTGATACCCCTCACTAGTACCTTTCCTCTAAGATTGCATAGAAATATTTTGTATATATGTACACACACACCTTCACAAAAGCCCTGTGAAGAAAGTGATATTCTCATACTCATTTTATAGATGAGGAAATGGAAGTTCAGGAATACTGAATTCAGCTCAACATACAAGTCTCTGCTTTACCCCTTACATACTGCTTAAAGCTAATTGGTTAGCATCATTCAAATCTATTGGTTCATTGGACTTGAGGGTGGTCCATGAGCAGTATACGTTGACTTCAGAGTACAGAGGGCAGACCCTTTGAGGGGAAAAGCTTTCAGGTAGGTGTGATTTTTAGTGATGTAACTTCCTGTAGTTAGTCAGCAAGGTCATTTTACATTTCCTTTGCAATTTTCCTAACTCTGGGCTGGCCACAAAAAAGGTCAAGCAAGGCTTTTTGGGTTAAGCCCGCGATCAGGGGCCTCTGGAGTCCCCAAACCCCATTATTTTCTCTCTGTCTCTGTCTCTCTGTCTCTCTCTCTCTCTATATATATATATGTCTGTGTGCATATGTATGTCTGTGTGTATGTACGTATGTACGTATGTATGTATATACATGTATGTACACATAAACACACATATGTATATGTTTAGGCATATGTATGCACATTATAAATGTATACCTACAATACATATATACACATACATAAACACATGTGTGCATGTTTATGCATATGTATGCATATTATAAATGTATGCCTACACATGCATATATACACATATACAAAAATATATTTAAATGTGTGTGTGATATAGCAAAGTGCCTAATAGAAAGCATTTAATAAATATTTTTCCCTATCTTCTTTCCTGTCCCCTTCCATCCCTCCTTTCCTTCATTTTTCCCTCCTCTTCCCCTTCATCCCTCCTTCCTTTTCTTTTTTTCTTATTCCAAACTTCCT
The DNA here is from genome assembly GCF_019393635.1 of Dromiciops gliroides. NCBI lineage: Eukaryota > Metazoa > Chordata > Mammalia > Microbiotheria > Microbiotheriidae > Dromiciops > Dromiciops gliroides. The sequence goes on along the minus strand of NC_057861.1, from coordinate 375,535,970 downwards.
TTGCTTTTTCCTCTTTTCCTCCCTTTCTTCTTCCATTCTTTCTTCACTCCCTTCTTTGCTTTCTTCTATTCTCCTTTTCTGACCCTTTTTTCTGTCCTTTCTTCCATATATCATGAAGACCCATGAAGGATTCTGTAGAAGGAATCTATGTGTCAGCTATAATTAAAATTGAATGCTTTCTGAAGAAAATTCCAATTTTAATTTTATGGTTCTGGATAATTTTTGAGGTCCCTTTTAACTTTTACATTCTATGTAATTATACTAGACAAACAATCTATACTTAATTTTATATAAACTGATGATAACTGATGCCAAAATTTCAGCTCACTTTATAACTAGTGATCGCAAATAAAAAAAGAATGAATGATTAAAGTATTAAAAATAAATGGAAGCCAAAAAAGCATTTAAAAATAGTTAATCTAACTATCCTAATGATTTCATTATGTGAATGTTCAATCTTCTGCAAATGAGAATATATATGTAATATTATCTTGATCAAATCAATAAAAATAGTTATTGGAAGTAAAATTGCTATTTTAATTAATCCAATAGATCATGAAAGTAATAAAATATAAGCATTGGAGGTAAACTTTCTTACTTCAAAAACATACATAATAAGAAAACTTTTATTTATGAATTTTTTTGTTTCATATTATTTTTCCTATCACATTTCAATTTTCTTAAAAATTAATACTCCTGAAATTATTGCAATTAAATGTTTATATTATATTTTAAATATTTATTTTAATAACATATTGACAATTATACTTTTAACATAAAGCATATGTATATATACACGTATGAATATATAGCTACATATATGTATAGAACTGCATAAAGATATACATACATATGAATCTAGATATAATCTGAGTAAGAAAGCAAATCATTAATATGTGTTTTCTATGGATTTTGGATATTTCCCCCCTTCCCTTTGTCTTCCTCTATATCCCATTTATTTTATTTTGTTTTTTACCATATTGATATTTCTGCTACCTTGTTGTTATTATAAATTATTCTAATAAGCATTTACAAAACCACAGTTCTCTGGCAGTTATGGGAGTGTAGCATGTACTCACACATACACACATATGCACTTACACATATACATGTACATATACATATATACATGTATATATGTGTGTGTGTGTATATATTCACACACACACACACACACACACACTAGTTTAACCTTAAGTTACCAGTTTTCTGGAAATGGTTACCTTGTCCTCAAATTTCTAATTATTTCTTCTTTTTTATACCCTTTTTTATGAGGAACAAAGGGAAACCTCCTTTGCTTCTGGTCAAAATGGCCTAAAAGAGTTTGTTAATACCCTTCAATAATGTCATATTTAAAACATGGAAAAAATCGGAGAATTCTAAAACAGTATCATAAGGGATATAAGAATTTCTGTCATTGAAATCTCTTCTACAAGGATCCCACAGGATGGAAAGGAAAAAAAAAATTACTTCTAAGTTTTAAAAGACATTAAAAATGATAACCCTCATGAGTTACATTAACATTCCCCTTACACCTAGTAGTTTTCAGCTGTATGATTTTGCCCACTTACCAAAAACTGCAATTCAGATAGATGGTCAAGAAGGGTTGGATTTTTTTTTGTTTTTGTTTTTGTTCTGTTTTTTGAGATTGTGCTACTCTAAGCCAGGCACCATTAAACATAATAGAAGTTAGACATTAAAGAAATCTTGTTTTCAAGTCCAACCTTCTTGGTTTACAAATAAAGAAACTGAAGCCCAAAGTTGTAATGTGATTTGTTGAAAATGAAATTGAGAATAACTCTAATTTGAACTCTAAACTAGTACACCCTTTTAGATATCTTCTTAAGGTTTTAATGGAGATGACCCACAAAATAAAGTGCCAAGTCTAAAGGTAGGAATATTTAAGACAAATAATTTCTCACTTACTTGATGTGGGGGGAAAGTATCTTTTTTTTTTTGGTGGGGCAATGAGGGTTAAGTGACTTGCCCAGGGTCACACAGCTAGTAAGTGTGAAATATCTGAGGCCACATTTGAACTCAGATCCTCCTGAATCCAGAGCAGGCACTTTATCCACTCTGCCACCTAGCTGCTCCCAAAAAAGTGTCTTTCAATCAGAAATTTGGTCCTTCAACCAAAAGTGTTCTCCAGTCAAAGAATTAACTATAGTAATGTAACGATTGGAATAACGCCACCTGCTGGATACTTACTGTAGAAGAGTTCTGCCCATGAAGGGAAGGTCTTTGAGGGCAAGACCAGGAGTCTTTTCTTCAGGAGTCAGGAAGTGACGCGGACTAGTGGGAGGAGGAAGGAAGAGACTGGCGCTCAGTCTCGGGCTTTTTCCTTTGGACTCTGGTGGAGAGCGGAGCTAGAAATGTGCTCTCCCTTTAATAGATAGGAATCTAGGCCTTTCTCTCTCTCTTTACCAAATTCTTGTTTTCCTTAATAAACGCTTAAAGGTCTAACTCTTGCTAAAGCTTATAATTTATTGGCGACCACTCATTAGATATTTTAGACAGACTAGCTAGAATTTTAGCCCCTTAACAGATGGCAACCACGAAGGGATAAGCTGAACCTCACTTCTGATCTTCCGGTTGGGTAAGAAATTTTCCCTACCCTAACCCTTTAAATCTTAAGTACTGCTGAATTGCCTGGTGTTTTCCCTTTAAATTTTTTCAAATGGACCTTTTAAACTCCCTAATTATCCTATTTTTGATTTTAGTCTGTTTAACCAGACAAATGGGAGATAAGATCATGTTAATGCTTTGTTTTTGTGGATTTTCTATTTTTCTTTTTATTTTTGTTAGAAGAGCCAGCAACATACTCACACAAGGAAATATCTCCCACTCTCCCAACCATGCTTTTTCAGAGAAACCTGAAGAGATTCCTGCAGCTTTTCCCAGTTCTAACACTAATTGTTGCTCTAATTTTGCATGCCTGGAGGCAATGACCCACCCTCTAGAAGCTTTTAATCCCCTAGCACCTGGAGGCAAAGTGGGGGAAGAGGAATCCAGGCCTGAGTTCAAAATCAAGTCTGATTCAAATTGTTCTGGTCCCTCCCCTCCTCTCCAGACCCCACCCTCTACTCCTCCTATGGCCAAGCCCATAGCTTCCCCTGCCTGGGAAGTCCAGAGATCTGATGCGCATGCTCACCTTTTTCTAACTACATTTGCAGCTTCAGGCTCAGCCCTTCCCCAGCCTGGCTGTGCTTCTGAGACAACCTTAGAAAACCCTTTAAATTCCAGATATACTCGTTTTGTTCATAATTTTGCTTTTGTCTTTAATTAGTAATCTTATAAAGCATTTGTATGGTGAAAAGACTGACAGACAATATAGAGGGGTTAAAGAAGAAAAGCTTAAGCTGAATGAGAATGACAATCATCACCATAGTTCAAGACTCCGCTTCTTTTGCCATGGAAGTATATATATTTTACAGAAATGTAGAAGTAAACAGCAAGGTATTGATATGAGTATTGGGGATTTTAGATATCGGAATCAAAAGTGTTCTGAATTCACTCAGAGTAATAGTATCAGTTCAGAGGTTACATAGGATTTCTGTGCTATTATATATACATTTTGAAATTAATGGTATGGGTTTATTTTCATAGAGATTTTCATGCTTTTGAGATTGTGTCTTATACTTAGTTTTTAAAACAAGGAGAATATTTGTAAAAGCTTTTTATAGTCATGTGATCAAGTTTATATTTTATAATACTCTTATTAATATTAAGTTCACATTCATTTAGATTTCCTTAGTTTGAATTTCACTGTCTTTTATTGTTCCATGTGTATTTTCTTCTATTCATTTATCTAATTTTGAAAAAATTGCAAGATGGTTTTGATTTCATAATACAGTGTTAATTCTAGGAGTATTGTGCTCCCATATTCTGAGTTGTTTGTTTTTGTTATTTTTTCTCAACTGATTATTTGATCAAACTCTTTGAAGCATTTCCCTGGCAAATTGGTTGCCATGGCAAGTGTAAAGAAGTATTATTTTTGATAAGCATATTCAAAAAAAAAAAAGAGGGGAACATTTGTAAAAGTTTTCTTTTTAAAAAAAAAAGTTTTCTTTGAGATTCTGTTGTGCTTTAACTTGTATTTAAGTATGTTCTGATTTTTCACAAAAGTAATTGTATACTAAGTAAAAAAAAAGGGTATTATTTGAAATTGTTGCATAATTATATATTATATTTTGAGTCAAGATGTATTCACATTTTTTGCAATCATTTATTATCCTCAATTTTAAATCCATATGAGACTTGGATTATGGGAACTTATCATTTAAGACATTAATTGCCTTTATTCTGAGTTATCAGATGCCAGTTGGCCAAGATGCCATCCAATCACAAGAGGAATACATGCAAGAGCAGACACTGAACTGTCACATGAGGGGAGACATGCATGAAGTCAAGGTATGGCCGAGGGAACGGCTTTTGACAAATGTTGAGGTTGGATTCTCTTGGTTTAATATTTTATTCTCTTTTTCCCCACAATATTGTACAGATGGCTGGAAGTATTCATCCCACCCATCTCACTTCTACACCTGGCTTCTATGCTCCCTCCTATATGCCTGATGCCATGGACATCTCAATCCCATGCATCTGATTAAGTCTGACTCAGTTTCTTCCAATATGTTCGGTGGCATGGACATATATTCCATCCACCTATTTTAAGCCTGGCATACTGTATGGGTAGTACATATTGCTCAAGTGTGGGAATGCTCATATCCCATCATTTCTCTGTTCTTTTATGGTAACCCCCATAATTATCTCAGGTGTCATGATAAATACAGTGTTGAATTTGGCCTTGACACCTGTTACCAATTATATTAGATTTTTTAATTTCTCATAATGGCATGAGGATAATTAGGCAGATGATGTAAAAAGTGATGAAACAAAGATAAAAATTATTTTTAATAATTAATATCGCAGCAATTGTCTTCTCAATTACCCTCCATAAAGGGGGACTATAGTAATATTATAATTTTAAAGAATGTTTCAATTTTTGTTTTATTATATGTTTCATGTGTAACAACTAAGATTCTGAATTCCCTTAGACATGTTTTTGAGAACTTTCATTGTTTGATTTGATTATTGACAAAGCTATTTTAAAGGTGTGTTAAGCTCAATTTTGTAGGAAATTTTCCTGGCTGATTACCAGCATCCACACATCAACCCCTGAAAAGACTTCCATTCCACGACTACACCTAGAGGACATCTGAGAAAAGACTTTCAGAGACTTTAAATGAACAGTTTTGATTTGTTGTTTTTGTTGTTTTTTTTCTCTTTCTGTCATAATATACACCATCTGTAACATGTATTCTCTGCAGAGGCCCTCCCTTTGCAAGACTAATGTCAAAGCGTCGGTTCATGAGGACAAAAAAAAAAAAAATCGCCCCTCTGAACAAAACTTTCCTCTCTTCCTTTTCTATATTGTTGTTCACATATTATTAGTTAGCAATAGTTATTATATTCTTTTTACTGTTCCGTCAAGGAAACATTTTGTTTCTTGAGGAACAACAGGGGGGACTGTAACGATTGGAATAACGCCACCTGCTGGATACTTACTGTAGAAGAGTTCTGCCCATGAAGGGAAGGTCTTTGAGGGCAAGACCAGGAGTCTTTTCTTCAGGAGTCAGGAAGTGACGCGGACTAGTGGGAGGAGGAAGGAAGAGACTGGCGCTCAGTCTCGGGCTTTTTCCTTTGGACTCTGGTGGAGAGCGGAGCTAGAAATGTGCTCTCCCTTTAATAGATAGGAATCTAGGCCTTTCTCTCTCTCTTTACCAAATTCTTGTTTTCCTTAATAAACGCTTAAAGGTCTAACTCTTGCTAAAGCTTATAATTTATTGGCGACCACTCATTAGATATTTTAGACAGACTAGCTAGAATTTTAGCCCCTTAACAGTAAGTGTAATTCATTCACCTTTATTTTATAGAAAGCAGTCTTTTATTGGAAGTAGATAGTTTAGATTTCCTTCTCCATAAAATATTGCATTTTCCTTTAAAAAAATAATGATCTTAAATATTTGAACTTAAATAATGATCTTATATTATATCACCCAGCAAATTTTATTTTCTCTCCACTAAGAGTGTAAAATAAAGGTATACATTTGTATTTACTTTTCTTGGATTTCCCAATATGTTGAGGAAATATGGAAAACAGATGTACAGTATTCTCATTACGTTTTTCCCTAATTTAATTCAAATGTGTACTTGCTGATGGCCTGATTTCTTGGAGGTCAGGTAAAACTTTGTTTTTTCCTTCCGTTTGTGAATTTATAGTCCCATGATAATGTACATGCTTTAAAGCATAATAAGAATTTTATTTTTTGAAATTTTCTACCCCAGCCAGCAAACATTTTCAAATTAGATGCAAATGGATGTTAATGTGTATTCTACAAAGCATGAGCCTAAGATGATTTTCCCAAATGCATAGCCCAGTGCTGCTTAGGATGGTAAAAAATTCTACCTTTAGGTTGCATGTGCTATAATTTCTTGAAATCCACTGTCCTGAGGACACCTCTGTCAAACTGCTTTCAGCCTGTATGAAGTGATTTGGATTTTGAAATGGATATAGACAGATCTAGATTAAAATTCTAAGAGCCAGGAAGATGTTTGTTCAATTTTGCTTAGGTAAAGCCGAGTATACTTCCTCTTTCCTTCTACATTCTTAACATATCTTTTCTTTGCACGTGTAAAGAAATATGCTCTAGGAAACATGAGAGATGATAGTGACACATTTTAACAGGAATTCATCCTTGATTCATTTCCCACACTTCACCTATAGAATTAATCACCAAGTCTGATCTATTCTACTACATATTTGTCTCAACTGTCCTAGTTAAGGCAAAATATACCCTTTTGCATTGACTGCAATAGCCTCCTAACCTCTCTCCCTTCTTCCTCTCCACTCTATTATTTAACAGCTGACAAATTGATAAACAGTTATGATCAACTCATCTCCCTACTCCAAAATCTTCAGTGGATTTAGGACGAAATATGAAATCCTCAAGGAGTATTTAATACCTTCCACATTCTGCTTTGTCCCTACATGGCAGATTACTATCCCTTAGTCAGATCCAACAGTCTTGCTAACTTCTCCCATCCTGCAATATTTTATTTTCTGTCTTTTTGCCTCAGTAGAGTTTGCCCCTTCCTCATACATGGAATTCAATGACTTCTCACCTGACTCTATATATAATCTTCCCCTACTCATAAAAGTTATTTGATTTGTAATTTTTTAATAAACATTTCAAAACTTTCAAAATATATTCATAAACCAAAATGCATTGTGGCCATTATTTGCTCAACCATTACTCAGTCATATGAGGATTAAACTAGATGACTGCTAAGGTGCCTTTCTTTTTTCCCAAGTTTTATTTGTTTATTTAGAACTTGCCCCAAGTTATATGTATAAGTAATTTTCATGTTGATTTTTAAAACTTTGTGTTACAAATTTTCTTCATCCCTCCCTTACTACCCCCTTCAAGAACTCAAGCAATTCAATATATTATACATGTCCAGTCATGCAAAATATTTCCACATTAGTCAAGTTGTGAAATAAAACAGACAAAAAACTTTAGAAAGAGAAACTAACAAAAAAATTATAATTCAATCTGTATTCAGATACAATCAGTTCTTTCTCTGTAGATGGATTGCATTTTTCATAAGACCTTCCGATAGTATGCTGCTCATTATTACTTACAGCACAATAGTATTCCATCTTAATCTCATCCCACAATTTATTCAGCCTTTCCCTAAGTGATGGGCATCACCCCAATTTTGAATTCAACTTTTTTTTTAAACTGTCTTTTAGGATACCAACCTAGTAGTGGTATTGCTAGGTCAAAGAGTATGCATGGTTTTAAAGCCCCTTGGCCATAGTTCTAAATTGCTCTACAGAATGTTTGAATCAATTTACAACTTTACCAAGAGTGTATTAATGTCTAATTTTCCTTATTTCTCCCACAACATTTGTCATTTTCCTCTGCTATCCTATTATCCAATCCAATAGGTATGAAGTAGTACCTATAATTGTTTTGACCTGAATCTCTCCAAACAATAGTGAGTTTTAGAGCATTTTATTTTCATATGGCTATAGGTGGCTTTGATTATTTCATCTGAAAACTTTATGTCTCTTGATCATCTATCAATAGGGGAATGACTCTTATTTTAACAAATTTGACTCAGTGCTTATTGTGTTTGAGAATTGAGGTCTATCAGATAAACTTGCTTCAAGGTTTTTTTTTTTTTTCCCACATTTACTATTGCTAACTGTATTACCCTGCATCCTATTCCTTGACCCTAATATTAACTCTGTTTTATCTCTTCTTTCACCCTATCCCTCTTCAAAAGTGTTTTGCTTTTGACTGGCCCCTCTCCCAATCTGCCCTTCTTTCCTTCCCCCTTCCCCCTTTATCCTGTTCCCCTCCCACTTCTCCAAAGGGCAAGATATATTACTATACCCACTTGAGTGTGTATTTTATTCCCTATTTGAGCCAATTCTGATGAGAATAAGGCTCACGCACTCCCCCCAAAATCCCCAAATTCTCCTCCATTCCATAAACTTTTTCTTGCTTCTTTTATGTGAGATATTTTACCCTATTCCACCTTTCCCTTTCCCTTCTTCCCAGTGCCTTCCCCTCTCGCCCCTTATCCCCTTCCCCTCCCACTTTCTGCGAGGGCAAGATATATTACTATACCCAATTGAGTGACTGCGTTATTCCCTCTTTTAGACAACTCTGATGAGAGTAAGGTTCACTTACTTCCCCACACGTCCCCCATCTTCCCCTCCACTTCATACAGTTTTTCTTGTTTCTTTTATGTGAGATATTTTACCCCATTCTTCCTAAGCCTTTCCCTTTCTCCCAGTGCATTCTTCTCACCCCTTCATTTTTTTCTTTTGTTTTTGTTTTTTGTTTTTTGTTTTTTTTTGTGAGGCAATTAGGGTTAAGTGACTTGCCCAGGGTCACACAGCTAGTAAGTATTAAGTGTCTGAGGCTGGATTTGAACTCAGGTCCTCCTAAATCCAGGGCCAATTCTCTATCCACTGTGCCTCCTAGATGCCCCCCATGTTTTTAAAGATATCAAACTGGGGGCAGCTAGATGCCACAGTGGTTAAAGCATCAGCCCTGGATTCAGGAGTACCTGAGTTCAAATCCAACCTCAGACACTTGACACTTACTAGCTGTGTGACCCTGGGCAAGTCACTTAACTCCCATTGCCTGCAAAAAATTTAAAAAATAAAAAATAAATTAAGATATCAAATTGTGGCAGTGAGGTGGCACAGTGGACAAAGCACTAGTCCTGAACCCAGGAGGACCAATGCCCAAATCCAGCTTCAGACACCCAACACTCACCAGCTACGTGACCCTAGGTAAGTCACCTGATTGCCCCACCAAAAGCAAAACAAAACAAAAAGAAAAAAAAAGAAAATATTTAAAGGTATCATCCCTTCATATTCAACTCACACCTGTGGCTTCTAAGTATATTCCATTCAGCTGCAATAGTAATAATATCCTTTAAAGTAGAAGCTGCTAGATCTTATGTTATATTGACTGTGGCTCCACAGTACTTGAATTGTTCCTTTCTGTCTGCTTGCAATATTTTCTCATTGACCTGGGAGCTCTGGAATTTGGCCATAATATTCCTGGGAGTTTTCATTTTGGGATCTCTTTCAGGAGGTGATCAATGGATTCTTTCAGTTTCTATTTTACCTTCTGTTTTCAGACTGTCAGGTCAATTTTCTCTGACAAATTCTGTAGAGATGATGTCTAAGCCCTTTTTTTGTGATCATGGCTTTCAGGGAGTCCAATAATTTTAAAAATATCTCCCCTGGATCTATTTTCCAGGTCAGCTGTTTTTCCAAGCTTATATTTCAAATTGACCTTTATTTTTTCATTCATTTGGATTTGCTTTGTTGTGTCTTGAATCCTCATAAAGTCATTAGCTTCTACTTGCTCAATCCTAATTCTATTTTTTTGTTTTGGTGAGGCTATTGGGTTTAATTGACTTGTCCAAGGTCACACAGCTAGTAAGTGTCAAGTGCCTGAGGCTGGATTTGAACTCAGGTTCTCCTGACTCCAGGGCCAGTGCTCTATTCACTGCACCACCTAGCTGCCCCAATCCTAATTCTTAAGGAATTATTTTCTTCAGAAACCTTTTATATCTCCTTTGCCATTTAGGTTTTCAAGCTATTGACTTTTTTCATGACTTTCTTGCATCACTATCATTTCATTTTCCATTTTTTACTCTACCTCTCTTACTTTATCTTCATAGTCCTTTTTGAGCACTTCCATGGCCTAAGACCAATTCATATATTTCTTGGAAGCTTTAGATGTAGGAGCATTGACTTTGTTATCATCTTCTGAGGGTTTATTTTGATCTTCCTTATCACCAAAGAAACTTTCTAAGGTCAGCATCTTTTTCTGTCTTCTCATTTTGCCAGCCCATTTCTTGAATTTTAACTCCTTCTTAAAGTGAAGCACTGCTCCTAGGCTGTACTCTCCCAAGCTTTAGGGGGACCCAGGCTATATGATTTAAGGAGAGGCACATTCTGCACTCCCCTGGCCTGTGGTCTGGTCTATAAGTAATCACAGGCCTGCTTGCTTTTTAACCCAGGAACAGATTTCTGTTTCACTATGGTTTCAAGCTTGGGCATTTTTCTGCCCCTCCCCAACCTAGGCCACCATGCAAGGCTGCTTCCTGGTTCTGAGCATGGGCAACACAACAGAGTTCCTCCTCAGAGCCAGCAGAGACCTCTGCAATCTCTCCCTGGCCAACCACTCAACCCCCTCACCAGACTGTGAACTGAGTTCCAGAAGTAGCCAATACTGTAGCCAATTCAGAGGCTCCAGAAGTCTGTTTCTCTGGTGCAGTATGCCTGGGGCTGTATCTGTGTCAATGTGGACTGGGTCTGTGCTCCACTTTCACTCCAGTACAACAGACCTTTCCTGCTGACCTTTTAAGCTGTCTTTGGCTGGAAAATTATCTCATCCTGTCTGTTTTTGGGTTCTGCTGCTCCAAGAATGGTCTTATGACATTATTTGAAACTCTTTAGAGGGATAGTGGGAAGAGGTTCAGAAAGTCATGGCTTTTCCTCCATTGTCTTGGATCAACCCCCCACCCCCACCCCAGCCCCCACAAGGTCCCTTTCACCAAGTGAACAGATAGGAAGATTTAAAGTTCAATAAAATATTTTGAAGAAATGGGGAGAACTCACAACTGTGGAATTAGTAAATGTAATATGCAGCAGGTGGTCCATGAATAGTGTTTTGAAGGATTTCGGGGATCCTATAAGGTGAAGGTGTGGAGACACTGAACTCCATACATACAGTCCAAAACCAGGTTCAGAAATAACATGCAAAAATATTGTAAAATGAGTCAGTGACCACCATTAGCTTCTGACTTAGATGTTAGAAGTTGTTAAAAAACCAAAAATGAAGCAGTAGTTTAAGTAAGAGAGGAAGATGTGTCTTAAGAAGCAGGATATAGAAGACATAGAGGGCTTTCAGATGAGAAAGCTGACTCTTCATTTGATTTTATGGGAACTTGCTGATTGGAAGAGAGGCATTGTTATTGACTGAAGAAAGGCTTGGGCAGCTACTGAATGCTCACTGAAAGGGGAAGAGGGAAGGGAAGGGTTAGGGTATAATCATTTATATAATACAAAGTATGAACCAGCCACTGTGATAAGTGCTTTATAAATATCTAATTTGATCCCCACTAAAACTCCATGAAATAGGTGCTATTTTTGTACCTCCATTTTGCAACAGAGGAAACAGAGGTAATTCAAAATAACCCTCTAAGGCTGAATTTAATTTCAAGTCTTGCTGATTCCAGACCCAGTATATTATCCACCATGCTGCCAATACCTGTTCATTGGAATAAAAAAACCGAATGTTGTTACTGTTAGTGTATATTATTCTCTAGAGATCGCTATAGACCAAGAGTAGAAGAAACCTGTGTTGCCTTTTATTGTCTTCTCTAATATAAACAGGATAAATAATGAGATTCACAGGTTTTCATCTCTTTTGGTATAACATGTATTTTGCTGTTAAAAGAGGTTTGGTATTGATTGGACAAAGCAGGCTGCCATAACATTTTTACATCTGAGAAGTTTGGAAGTTATTTGACTGAAAAGTATTGTATACCATAATAGTGTAATAATTACTCAGTACAATGTAAGGTAGGTGTGAGCAAAAATGGTTTATCCATACTTTATTAGGAATAAGATTGGAACAGCTAGCAATGTCATGGTGCCTAATTTGAAGAAATTGTTAAGTATACAGGTGGTAACTCAGTAGATAATGTGGCAAATAATAGTTGCATATCCCACACATCAGAGCTGTCCCTATTATCATATGAATCACTTTTGAATACATTAGTATAGTAACATAGGCATGAGACCTTTCTGATGACTGCTAATGCAAATACAATTTGGGTTGACCCAGCCAAGATAAAGGAGACATTTTATATCTGACCTATATCACATTCAATTTGTGGTTTATGTTTATCAAGCAAGTGTGTGACTCTGCCTAAATTTTATACTCTTCTAATTTCCCCCTTTCTTTCCATTTCTTTTCTTGTTTTCTCTGAAGTTTCCATTCTCCCCTTGAAACTTTTATCTTTAATTTTTTTATACTATAACATATATAGAGAAAGAGATAGAGATAGAGATAGAGATGGATATGATTATGGAGACACAGAGATGATAGAGTTAGAGATATGTGTATATGTATGTCATATAAATATACATGCATACACATATATGTACACACATGCAATATTTCATACTTTACCATATATACATGCATATACACATATACATTTATGTTATACTCACATATACACATTAGATATATCCAAAGATATGTACATATACACACATATGTATATACACGCATGCATTTATGTATATATTTACATACATACACATACACATGTATACACAGATGTGCATATACACATACATTATTTTAAACTCTACCATATGCGAACATACATATATACACATATGTATATGCATATATGTATAAAATAGGTGATTATATACATATGCATGCTTATATGGTATAGTGTATAAATATATATATGTACATGCTAATATACATGTATGCATGTAATACCTAATGATTTTTCTCCTCTCCTCCAAAAATAAAACAGAACTTCACAAAATAATTTGCATATAGCTATTGTTCTTAATTTACAAAGGTCTTTGCATTCATTACTTCAATAATATATACACACATACACATGTATACATATATACCTACCTACCTATACATACATATATACATACATATATGCACATACACACACATACACATATACATTTCCCCAACACAATTAAACTATAAGCTTCTGGATATAGGGATTGTATTCTTTATCTTTGTATGACATAAAGAACAGTTAAGTAACATTAGTTTAAGTTCAATAAAATTGTTTCAGTTACTTAGTTTAGAAAATGAGTGGTAAGGTGAAAAATGCAAAAACAGAATACAGCTTTATTCTGTTACCAAAGGGGGGGTGGGGGAGGGAGAGAGAGAGAGAGAGAGAGAGAGAGAGAGAGAGAGAGAGAGAGAGAGAGAGAGAGAGAGAGAGAGAAGGAAGGAAGGAAGGAAGGAAGGAAGGAAGGAAGGAAGGAAGGAAGGAAGGAAGGAAATATCTACAGTGAAATAAATGTTGTAGCCCTTGACATTCAGGCTTCTACTGTCACTAGTAGCTAGAATAATGGAATCTCAAATAAAAGACAGGGCATTGGGCAATTATTTCCTTTGAAGGCCAATGCCACTTCTAAATAAGTGTTGCTTTTTTCTGCCTTTCTTGTATCCTTTTTCTTCTTAACTAAAAGTGTAAATGTTTTGGTATAAGAAAGAGCTAGTGGGGAAGATTCTTCTAGCACTGCATATTGGCATCTGCTCTAATTCTCATTATCTTGGAAAGTTGCCTGGGGCACAGATAGTTTAAGTGACTTGCCCAAGGTTATACAACCAATAACCAGGAAAAGCAGGACTGAATGGAGAATTTTCTAACTTCAGATAAGCCATTTGTTTTCTTTTGTTAATCAATTCACAGATGTTTTTCATAGAGCTTCATTACATTGCTTTTTTGTTTATTTTTTTATTCTTATGTTCTTGTTCCAAATAGATTATAGAATCTTGGGGTCAAAGAATAACTTATTTCCTCTTGTTTTTGAATCAAACATACTCAGAACTATTTATGTAAAGGTCTGGCAAGGGATTAAATGTCTTTGGTCTTAGTCTCACCTCAGCTAACTTCATAATGGCTCCTCACCAGACATCTAGCTTCCCAGGGATGGATACATACATACACATGCACATGTACACACCTATGCTTGTATACTTGCATTCATGTAGTACCTAGTGATATGTCTCCTCTCCTTCAAAAAACATAGATCTTCTGAGCTTCACAAAATTAGTAATTTGAACATAGCTATTGTTTTTAATTTATAAAGTTCTTTGCATTCATTACCTCAATAAATTATTATAACAGCACTTTTGGATAAATATGGTTGGAACTATTTTTTTTTAATAAAAAATAAAATTAGTTTAAATGACTTGCCCATGATCATCACACAGTTAATTTATGGCATAAATTGGGGTTAAAATGCTTATCTTCTAACTCTAAGATCAATACTGTTTTACTACATGTTTGAGTTTAGAAAATGCTCACTTAGAAATTCCTTGATTTTTAAAATTTATTTGATTTAATCGCCTTGACAGAGTTTATTCCTCATCCAGATTATCCTCTTCTTCCTAAAATACGAGATTATCTTTCCAATTTATCCTATTTCTACCTCAGTTCAACTGATCATTCCCTGAACTTCCTAGACTATTTTAATTAGTTATTCTAGTTTGCTCTAGTTACTACATGATGCTAAATATTCCTAACAGCTCCTGAGATACCTCCAATATTTAGTACATCAGAATCACAGATTATCAAATTAGATGGCACCTAAACCCATTTAGTTCTATCCATATCTGAATGAGAAACTCTTCCAAATCATACCTAACAACTGACTATCAAGCTTTGATTTGAAGTCCTCCACTGAGGGGAAACCACTGCATGCTATGGAAGCTTACTCCCAACTTTTTGATGTCTCATTCTTAAAGACTTTTTCCCAATGTGAATTACATTTTATTTTTTAAATATGTGTTGTTTTAAATTCTCCTTTAACCAATTTTCTCCTACTCATATCCCTTGATTAATTTTTTCATTCACTTATTTTTTCCCAGGCTATTAGCTTATCCACCATTTCTCACACAATTTAGACATGGGCCCTTTTGCTATATCATTTATATAGAAAGCATGACTGAGAAAGACTAAAGAATACTGGAATCCATCTGAGAAACTGCCACTTGAATGCATATCTTTGACACTAGTCAGAAGAGCAAAGAGGCAAAAAGACACGTCACAAGTGAACAATGCAAAAACTATCCAGGTGACAGCATTGCCTACTCCTTGTAGCCTAATTGGGTCAACAGCTTGTTAGTTTCACTAATCGCATTCAGTTCCTTTCCCAAGAGTGAAACTTTTATATTTAAAGCTCTACCCCCCAAAAAAAATAATTTATAGACTGTGTTGAGTTTGACTTTGTAATACTAAAAAAGTAGCATAACTCATTCCAGTGAACTAAAACCACCCCAGGGGGGTCAAATCTTTGGACCCAGATAAAGGAAGGAAGGAAACAATCATTTAATAAGTACCTACTATCTGAGAGTTATCATGATGAATGCTTAATAAATATTATTGTATTTGATCCTTACAAAAACCTTAAGATGTAATGCTATTTTTTTTCTCAATTTACAGTATAGAAAATTTGGACATACAGGTTCAGGGACTTGCCTAGTGAGTTGCTTGTACAGTGAGTAAATGTCTGTGGTCACAACTAAATTCATGGCTTCCTGCCTCCTAGCTCAGTGCCATAACTACTTAGCCACTTAGCTGTCTAGCAGGTTTTAACCCATTTTATAATATAAAAAGGTCTTCTTTAATTTAGTTGCTCATTTGGCAAAAAATTGCTCTAGTGACTAGAGTTAACTAGAATATATTCAAAGGATGTCATTTGCTAATTATGTCATTGTTAGAGATAGCAGGAAGCTAAAGATATCTTGTAATAAAAGAAAATACTTTAAGATAAAACAATCTTGAAGCTGTCAGGCCAGTGAGAGTATGTCACATCAACACATACATAAAATGCATAAAAAACATGAAGACAAATTATTATAGGATTAGAAATGGGCAATGCCATTATTGGTGAGAAAATTGGGGAAGTTTCCCAAGTAGGAAACATTCAAATTGGAATATAAAGCAAGAGTTCTTATCCTTTGGTCTTAATCATTGGTTTCCTTTGAAAAATGTTCTTGTTATCTTCAAAATCTTTGTTCTAAGAAGGGAGTCATAGTCTTCACAAGAATGGCAAAGGTGTTTATTTTACTTATACACACACACACACACTCACACATACACATCATGCAGCCATACACACATAAAGAAACTTTGATTTGTATAAAGATAGCATTTCAGGAATAGGAAAAATATGAACAATAAATAGAAGATACTATACATCTTGGCATATAATCAGCAGTCCAACATAAGCACACATTTTTATGGCCCCTTCCAATATATACCTTTTTTTCTTTCTCTCACTCTTTCTTCTACTTTTCTTCTTTATGGTCTTTCTTTTCTTTTTTTTCCCTTCTACCTTAATTTTATTTTCCCTTCCTGTCAACCTTATTTTCTAAGTCTGCCTTAGGCTTGTACTCAATTATGTCTAAGAGCTGTTCTGAGTCTAAGTGTCTTATGATCTGTCTAGTAACTTCAGGCATTGGTAGCATAAAGGCCTAAAAGTTTACTCCTGGTTTTGCTATTCTCCTGGGGGAAAAAATGGCATTTGAAAGTGTTATTTGGTCATTTCAGTCAAGTCTGACTTTTCATGACCCCATTGGGGATTTTCTTGGCAAAGATACTGGAGCAATTTGTTATTTCCTTCTGCAGTTCATTTTACCAATGAGCAATTGATGCAAAAAAGAGTTAAGTGCATTGTCCAGAATCACACAGCTAATATATATATATATATATATATATATATATATATATATATATATATATATATATATATATATATATATATATATATATATATATATATCTGAAGCCATATTTGAACTCATGAAGATGTCTTCTTTGTTCCAACTGTATTCAAAAAAAAAAAGTATTGGTACTGTATTCAATGTGCCACAAGTGCCTTCAAACAATAGTCCTGCAAAAATGATGGGTATTATGTGAAATTATCCCAATTGAATCATACATCTTCAGATGATGACTTTCAAGCATTCAATGTAGTAATATTTGACTTTAAATATATTTATCAAGAAGGCAGCTTCATGGATAACTTTCATTCATAATACAACCTCCTAAGTACTTCCTTGGTTTAGTAATTTCTCTTGCCTGAATGATCTAACATCTAAAATCTCTTCTTACATAATAAAGAACATGCTGTGTTCCTACCCATATGTCCCAATGCAAGAACACCTAGTAAAATTGTATATATTCTTTAAAACAATGAGACCAGTGTGTGACTAGACATTACTAGTCACCAACTTATCCAGCAATAAACAAAAAAATGAAAATGAATCATTTTCTGTGAAGAAAAGAAGGCTAAATTTCACTATAATTTCCAAACCCTAGTTCCTTAAAAATTGAAAAAAGTACAGACTCTATTTATAAACTTGTGTCAAATTCATTTCCCTGATGTAGGATTCTTGCTCCTAGCAATTTTATTCATTTTATTTGTTTGGATTCACATTTTCAGTGAAAAATTACACATTGGTTTCAGGGATTATCTCTGCTGAATGAACATGGTAAGACCCAATCCTAAAGTTACTGAAGTGGAAAGATACCCATTAATATCATGAGAGCAAGAATTCTTGAGTTAAAATTGGTCACATATTCATAGCCATGGTCCTCATTCACCATATATAAATATTTTCCAAGCTCTTTTAATTGGTATCTTTTGGGAAAATAAAACAATTATTTTTCATTTGAATACTGACCATATTGTAAAGAAAACATACTTACTTAATCATGCTATATGGTGAATAATTGGGTAAATTTATAGCACAGGGCAATGGATAAAAGTAATCAGCCCTGATAATGACAATAATGAGATTACAATAACAATGTCCCTTGAGATTGCATTCTGTGTTTGTGTGCATGTGCACATGTGTTTATATGTATGGTTAACTTCTACTTTTGTTATTTTATTTTAGAAAGTTTAAGATTAATGTAAAATATTGATTCTTTTATCATGTTCCAGAAAAATAGCAGATATTAAAGGCATAAAAAGAAGTATGTCCTAAATGTAAAATAAGAGTTTTCACAAAATCTACTTTTAAATGAAGATATCTCTATGAAACTGTCATACTTTTAGAGTTATTGCATATAAAGGTACCTCTAATTCAATTATACTCAATATTCTATAAAGCAGAGAAGTTATATATTTTACATAACCTCAAGACACAAGCCTTGGGATTTTTCTTATTACAATGTTTGATATAGGTAATTTGTAGCTATGTAATATCACAGACTGTGAATGAAATATTTTTCATATCTATAATGAAAGGAAAAACACCAGGAGTAAAGTTTTAATGGCTACTGATATGGATTGGATAATCTCTAGGCAGAGAATCCATTTCCATAGCAGGGTCAAAGAAATCTTAAGCAGAAAACAGATGACCATTTCTTATGAATGCTGGGGACAGTATACACATGTGGTGTTCAGATAAATGGCTTCTTACCTTCCAAACTTATAATTCCATGATTCCAATGGCAATCAATGTTACTTTTATTCAATTCACTTAAGCAAATATAAGATGTCTCAAAAATGTTAGCATGATTTTAAAATATAAAACAAACAAGAAAACAAGTTTTAAGATGAAAGATTTTGGGGGCAGCTAGGTGGTGCAATGGATAAAGCACCAGCCCTGGATTCAGGAGTACCTGAGTTCAAATCTGGCCTCAGACACTTGACACTTACTAGATGTGTGACCCTGGGCAAGTCACTTAACCATCATTGCCCCACTTAAAAAAAAAAGATGAAAGATTTTGGTTTATTTGTTGTGTCTACTATCTTAAAGATATAGTGGGTATTGAACAACTTCCTATATTGCAAAGAAGTCAAAAACAGTTTTGAATGCTAGTCCTTTTGAGACTGAAAAATACTTTGTAATATGCTGCCAAACGTGGCACCCAATGGTGAATAACAACCCATTAAAAGACTTTTCTGTTTGCTCCATTTAGATTATTCCTATGTCCTTCCTGCCCTCATCAACTTCTTGGAACAATTTCAAATTCTCAGATTTCATTGATTTTATAAAGTTATTTTAATGAAGTCAACAATTAAGAACAAAAAAGTAACATTTATATTAGAAAATTTTGGTTTTTTTAAACTTATTTGTATGTAGAAGAGAAAATAGATCTGTTCCAAAAAATAAGAAATATTTACATTTTAATTCATAATTTATTGATTGGATTTTGTTAAATATTAAATAGATATTGAAATTTCAAACCAGATAATAATTCAAAGGTATTATACCTCCAAAACACAGAACATAAAGATAATTTCAATTGTTTCTTCATATATAAATAGATATTAAAATTTTTGTATCATTTCCTTGCTTTGTGTATCTGTCTTTCTTCCTCTTTATCTTTCATTTTTTCTCTATCTATAATTTCCCCCATATGGCCCTAGACTTTGTACATGACTCATTATTGGTAAGAAACTTCAATAGGTCTGGTCAGGGTGACAGGTGTGAGCTCACATAGAGACTTGTCACATTATTCTATTGGTTTTCTTTTTTCTTAGCCTATAAATGTCACAGCAAAATGTTATTAACATACTGACCAGTCAGATGTTGCTTTTCCATTTCTCTATATTTACAATCACTGTTCAGATGTTGTTCTTCTGACTTGCTCCATTTCTCTTCTTCTAAATTATTTTGTATCCTTGAGGGATGGCTTCTGTATGAAAATGAAATCTTGAGGTATATATTCAGCAAAAGATCTAATAATGTGATATGTAACAAAGGGCACTCCTTGGTCTCTCTCTTGGGGACACTATTTCTTCTTTTGAATGTCAATTCTGAATTAAAGGGTGCTTTGTTTGTGAGAAGCTAATAATTCATACTATATTCCACTGTGAGTAGGCTGTGATTGCATATTACCCTCAATGAATAATTAGATTGAAAGCCATGATAATGACATATGGACAATAATAGTACAATTCAAAAGGAACCTGAAGGAATCCATTGGCAATATGTGTTGAAAGAGGGGTTTGAGAAGCTTACAATTACTTTTCATTCAGAGACGCATATACTGCTAGGTTTAATGATAGGATGCATTATTAGAATATTATCTGGTATAATTATTTAGAATTAAAGAAATATTTTCTTCATTATGATACATGGTGCATAGTGCTTAATATTTATGGCATTTATTAGTTATTCTACTCCATATGTAACATAACTCATGTTTCAATTCTCCTCAATCATTTTCCCTGACTAGGTAGGAGGTCTCTTCTGTCCAGTTCTAAAATCATTCTAGTTTTTTGATAAGATCACAATATCACTGAATGCAAAATATTTTTAATCAAATTTGTTCAAAGATAGTAAGACCTACATCACTGTCCTAGAGATACATTCATGCTTATATATCATGCTCCAAAGACAATAGTCTGATTCCTAACATGTACACGATGGCCATTATTATCTTTTACAGTGTGTTGACAAGAAGCAGTTGATCAGATTGGAAGTTAGTTAGAAAAGTGATGCAAGTATATATAACTATCAACATGAAAAAAGGAAATGTTGCTGTCATAGTCAAGAACCAAGAATGTGAAATGTAGATACTAAACAAATAGAGATTTAAGAGAAATAACCTAAAATACTTGTTAAGACAAGGAAAAAAAAGAAGATGCTATTCAGGAAATGATCAGTTTTAATATGAAAGAAGTCAGAAATGTTTTTAGGCATGGGTTAAAACGGTACCAGGACTGTGGTTACTTACAGACCAGAGCACAGGCAAGGGAAGTGTAGAACATGCCTCTCATTACATTTTACCACCTGGGTACCCATGGAGCATGGGACAATATGCCCTGGAAGCAGTGCCCCACTTTAAGAAGTACTTAAAAGTCAAGAAATAGGCTGGGAAAAAAGGGAAGACAGAAAATAATGCTGACCCTAGAAAGTTTCTTTAGTGACAAGGAAGATAAAAATACAAACTCAGAAGAAGATAGCAAAGTCAAAGCTCCTAGATCCAAAGCTTCCCAGAAAAATATCAATTGGTCTTAGGCCATGTAAGTGCTCAGAAAGGACTTTGAAGATAAGGTAAGTGAGGTAGAGTAAAAAATTGAAAATGGAATGATAGTGATGCAGGAAAGTCATGAATAAAAGTCAATAACTTGAAAAAGCCAAATGCAAAAGGAATTACACAAGCTTTCTGAAGAAAATAATTGCTTAAGAATTAGGACTGAATAAATGGAAGCTAATGACCTTAGGAGAAATCAAAACACAATAAAGCAAAACCAAAAGAATGAAAAAAGAGGGAAATGTGAAATATAACATTGGAAAAACAGTTGAGATAGAAAATAGATGTAAGAGAGATAATTTGAAAATTATTGAACTACCTGAAAGCCATAATAAAAAAGAGTTTAGACAATATCTTCCAAGAAATTGTCAGTGAAAATTTCCCTAATATTATAGAAGCTGAAGGTAAAAGAGAAATTGAGTGAATCCACTGATTACCTCCTGAAATAGTTCCCAAAATGAAAGCCCCTAGGAATATTTTAGTCAAATTCTAGAACTCCAAGGTCAAGGAGAAAATATTGTGAGCATTTAGAAAGGAATAATTCAAGTATAGTGGAGCCACAGTCAGTATAACACATGATTTAGCAGTTTCTACATTAAAGGATTGTAGGGTTTGGGAGATGATATTCTAGAGGGAAAAATAACTGGGATTACAAACAAGAATCACCTACCCAGCAAAACTGAGTATAATCTTTCAGGCGAAAAATGGGAATTAAGTGAAAGAGAGGATTTTCAGGTATTTGTGAAGAAAAGACTTGAGCTGAATAGAAAATTTGTCTCCTTCTATTAAGCCCTTTCCCTCATAGTTTCCTGTAGGGTAAGATAGATTTCTATGCTCAACTGAGTATGTATGTTATTCCCTCTTTGTGTCAATTCTTATGAGAGTAAAGTTCACTCACTTCCCTTCACCTCCCCCATCTTCTCCTCCACTGTAAAAGCTTTTCTCTTTTATGTGAGATAATTTATCACATTCTACCTCCCTTTTCCCCTTTCTCTCTCTGCATTCCTCTCTCAAACTATAATTTTACTTTTTTAGACATCATTACATCATATTTAATTCATACCTGTGCCCACTGTACATATATACTACTAACTGCCCAAATAATGAGAAAGTTTTTAGGAATTACAGGTGTCATCTTCCCATGTAACATTGTAAACAGTTTAATGTCATGAAATCACTAATGATTTCACTTATCTGTTTAAGTATATTTTTTAATGCTTCTCTGAAGTCTTATATTTGAAAGTCAAATTTTCTATTCAGTTCTTGTCTTTTCTTCAGGAATCCTTGAAAGTCCTCTATTTCATTGGATATCCACCCCCTTCCACCAAAAAAAAAATTATACTCATTTTTCCTGGATGCATTATTCTTAGTAATAATCCTATGTCTTTTCCCCTGTGGAGTATCATATTCCAAGCCCTCCTATCATTTAATGTGAAAGCTGCTAAATCTTAGTTTCCAGGCTGGACCCATGTTGCTTGAGTTGTTTCTTTCTGTCTACTTGCAATATTTTCTCCTTTGACTGGGAATTCTGGAATTTGGCCATAATATTACAGGGAGTTTTCATTTTGGGAACTCTTTCAGGAGGTTATTGGTAGATTCTTTCAATTTCTATCATAACCACTCATTCTGGAATATCAAGACAGTTTTCCTTGATAATTCCTTGAATGAAGCTCCTTTTATGACCATGACTTTCAGAAAGTCCAAGAATTTTAAAATTATATCTCCCACATCTGTTTTTCAGGTTATTTTTTCTTTTTTTAAATTTTAGACTTTTATTTTCCAAATTACATGTAAAAGCAAATTTTGACATCTATTTAAAAAAAAATCTTTGTGTTCCAACTTCTCCTCCTCCCTCCCCTCCCACCCCCACTCCAAGGACTCAAACAATTCAACATGAATTATATATAATTAAGGGATTGTTTATATATATATATATATATATATATATATATATATATATATGTGTGTGTGTGTGTGTGTGTGTGTGTGTGTGTGTGTGTATGTTTCAGTCTGTTTTTAGATACCATCAGTTCTTTTTCTGTAGATGTATTGCAATTTTCCTAGGTTCTTCAAAGTTATATTAGATCATTGCCTTGCTGAAAACAACCACATGCTTTCCAGAAGATCATCTTACACTAATACTGTTATTTTTTTATATAGTAAATTTATCTCTGCTTCAGTTCATGTGGGTTTTTCCAGGTTTTTCTGATAGCATCCTGTTCATCACAATTTCTAAATAGTACCTTGAACTTCACAATAGTCCAGCAGAGTGAGTATCATACATTTTGACCTTTCAGTCAATCAACATAACTATTTCCCTCCATCGCATTCCCTTCCGATGATATTTATTCTGTTGGCTACCTTATTTTGCCCTAATCCTCCTCATAAGTGTTTTGCTACTGACTGCCCCCTTCCCCACTTTACCCTCCCTTCATTCACCCTTCCCTCCTTATCCTCTTCCCTTCCTACTTTCTTGAAGGGTTAAATAGATTACACTTCCCTATTGGGTATGTGTGTTATTACCTCCTTGAGCCTGCTCTGATGAGGTTATGGCCTTTGAGCTAATTCTGTTTTCTAAATTTTTCTTCCTCCCTCCCTCCTCAACTCTCCCTATGAAATCAAGCAACTAAATATATGTCATACATGTGGTGTTATGCAGAACGTCTTCACCTTTCTCTAAGGTGCTTTGCTTTTTACAGCTCCCTCCCCCAAACTTCTCTTCCTTCCTTCCCTTCTTCTCCCCTCCCATCTCTCTCTCCTCTCACTTTTCCTCAGGGGAAAAATATATTACTATACCTGCTTATGTATGGATGTTATTCCTTCTTTGAGCCAAATCTGATGGTAGTGAAGTTCACTCATTCCCCCTCCTCCCCTCCCCTCCCCTCCATAGGCTTTTCTCTTGTTTCCTTCCTATGAGCTACTTCTCCCCATTCCCCCTCTCTGATCCCTCCTCCCCCTTTCTATTCCTCCTACCTCTCCCCCTTATTTTTTTTTTGTGTGTGTGTGTGTGTTTTTTTTAGGCAATGGGGGTTAAGTGACTTGCCCATGGTCACACAGCTAGTAAGTGTCAAGTGTCTGAGGACAGATTTGAACTCAGGTACTCCTGAATCCAGGGCCGGTGCTTTAACCACTGCGCCACCTAGCTGCCCCCCTCCCCCTTATTTTAAAGATGTCATCATGGGTTAGCTAGATGGCACAGTGGACAAAACACCAGCCCAGGGCCCAGGAGGCCCAGAGTACAAATCCAGCCCCAGACATCAGACAACCCACCTTGTTTGCTTCTCAAAGAACAAGGAGATACAAAAAATAAATGCTTTACAAATGCCATCCCTTCATATTAATTTTAGACCTGTGTCCTCTGTGTATTCCTTGCTGAAAAAGTTCTTATGAGTTGAAAGTATTATTTTCTCATATATAACTGTAAACAGTTTAATCTTTTAATGTTGCTTGTGATTTATTTTTCCTGTTTACCTTTTTATTATTCTCCAGGGTCTTGGATTTGAAAGTCAAATTTTCTATTCAGTTGAGGTATTGTCATCACAAAGGACTGAAAGTCCTCTTTGTCATTAAAATTCCATTTTTCCCCTGAAAAATTATGTTCAGTTTTGCTGGGTACGTGATTGTTGGCTTTAGTCCCAGTTCCTTTGCCCTCTGGAATATGAGTTTCCATGCTCTCTGGTCCTTTAATGTAGAAGGTGCTAGATCTTGCTTTATCCTTATTGGAGTTCCACAGTATTTGAAATCCTTTTTTCTAGCTGCTTGCAATATTTTCTCCTTGACCTGGGAGTTCTGGAATTTGGCTATAATATTCCTGGAGGTTTTCCTTTTGCCATCTCTTTCAAGAGGTGATAAGTGGATTCTTTCAATTTCTATTTTAGCTTCTGCTTGTAGAATATCAGGGCAATTTTCCCTGACAATTTCTTGGAGGATGGTGTCAAAGCTCTTGTTTTGGTCATGGTTTTCAGGTAGTCCAATTATTTTCAAATTATCTCTCCTGACTTTATTTTCCAGGTCAGCTATTTTTTCAAGGGGACATTCCACATTATCCTCTATTTTTTCATTCAATTGGATTTGCTCTACCATGTCTTGGTTTCTCATAAGGTCACTAGCTTCCATTTGTTCAATCCTAATTCTTAGGCAATTATTTTCATCAGACAATTTTTTAATCTCCTTTTCCATTTGGCTTTTCAAACTGTTGACTTTTTTCTCATGACTTCCCTTCATCACTCTCATTTCACTTTCATTTTTTCTTCCCTCTCTCTATATCTTCCTTCTATCTCTCCTATTTTTTCTTCAAAGTCCCTTTTGAGAGCTTCCATGGACTGAGACCAGTTCATATTTTTCTTGGAAGCTTTGGATGAAGGGGCCATGTGGTTGATTTCCTCATCTGAGGCTAGACCTTTATCTTCCTTGTCACTGAAATAGCTTTCTATAGTTTTGAACTTTCTTTGTTT
This sequence comes from Dromiciops gliroides, assembly GCF_019393635.1. Taxonomy (NCBI): domain Eukaryota; kingdom Metazoa; phylum Chordata; class Mammalia; order Microbiotheria; family Microbiotheriidae; genus Dromiciops; species Dromiciops gliroides. The sequence goes on along the minus strand of NC_057861.1, from coordinate 375,510,132 downwards.
GCTCATATTTTAATTGATTTTAAACTCTCCACAGGAGGGGGTGAGGGAGGGCTGCTTCTCAGCTCCACTCCTGTTCCCAGATCCAGAGGGTTCCAGGTGTTTTAGTTAGAGGGAGGGACAGTTTTGCTCTCACCGGATCTGTTCCTAGTTTCAGAGATAACCTCAAGCCTACTTACTAAACAACCCACCAGTAAAGCTTTCTGTGGTGTGGTTGTTAGCTTTGGATGAACCTGCGCATCTCCCCCACTTAAACCTCCCACCGCTCAGGATTTCTTCCCAGTTCCCCGATGGGGTGGGACAGTCAAATTCTCCCCCTGTCTCACTGGTAACCCTTCAGTTTCTTTCTTCCCCCTATCCAGCCAATCAGCCCTCTCACCCGACTGCACACTCAGCTCCAGAGGATGCCAGCACTGTAGATGATTCAGAAGCTCCAGGCTAAATTCCTCTAGTGGGGTGTCTGGTGTGTCTGTCACCTTGATCGCGGGGTTAGATTTTATGTGTGGTCCAGCACAGGCCCCTGGAATCTATCAATAGCTGGAGAATAATCTAAGCCCATATTTTTGTGTGTTTTTCTGCTCCAGGGGTTCTTTTATTGCTGTTTTTGTGGTGATTGTATCAGGTGCTCTGTGATTTTAATGTATTCTCTCTGCCATCTTGGCTCTGCCCTCTGTTTTTCTAATGAAATATTTCACATTTTTAAAAATTCTTTTCTTTTCTTTTATTATTTCTTGATGCCTCATAAAGTAATTAGTTTATACTTGTTCAATTCTAATATATATTTTATATATAATGTATCTAATGTGTTGTATATAATTATATGTATGTGCATGTGTATATGTGTATGTGTATTGTATGTATATATATTTACATATATATACATATATATACATATATATGTGTATATATATATATATATATATGTGTGTGTATGTATGTATGTATATATGGGTGTGTGTGTATATATACACATCTTTTCTACAGAGAGCTTTTGTACCTCCTTTTCCATTTGGTTATTTCTACTTTACAGGTATTTTTGGCCTCATTGGCTTTTTAGAGCTCTTTTGCCATTTGGTCTAGTCTATATTTTGAGGATATTTTTTCTTTTTCTTTCTTTCTTTTTTTTGTGTCTACTTTATTAATCTGTTGACTCTTTTTTAATGATTTTCTTGCATCACTCTCATTTTTCTTTCCATTTTTTCCTTTATCTCTCTTACTTTATTTTCAAAATCCTATTTGAGGTTTTCCATGTTCTGGGACCAATTCATAGTTTTCTTAGAGGTTTTAAATGTGGCAACTTTGACTTTGTTATCTTTTTGTGTGTGTATTTTGATTTTCCTTATCACCTCAATAACTTTCTAAGGTAGGATTTTTTTCTGTTTCTTGCCCATTTTCCCAGTCTATTTCTTGACTTTTAACTCTTTGCTCAAGTGGGACTTTGTTTCCTTGGTAGAGGGCTCACTCTCCCTTCCTCCTGGGAATTTATGTAGCTACTTTTAGAGATACATCTAGGAACCTGTCAATTTTCAGTTCTTTCAAGATGGTATAATCTCAGCAGAGGTAGGTTTACTTCTCTCTTGTCTGTGAGTGAGCACAAACACTCCTTTTTGCTCTGGAACTGTGAGCATGTTCCCTTCTCTAATGGGGACAGTGGTTCTTATGTGCTACTGTTCCTCCTTACCTTGAAACTATCACCCAGGTCTGAGAACCAGACCTGAATATGGCAAGGCAACAGTATCCTGTCTTAGTGCTTGCAAAAAGACCCCTATTAACGCCTTCTGACCAGCAGTTTAATCCCTTACCATCTATGGGCTGAGGGCTCTGGAAGCAGGCACTGCAGGTACTGATTCAGTGACTCCCAAGGCCTGCTCCAGATTTGATGTGTCCTGGTCTATGCTGCTGTTGCCTGAACTGCACTATGTTCCACTCTCCTCTGGATATTACAAACCTTTTCTGCTGACTTTCTAATTTGTCTTTGGCTGGAAAATCATGTTGCTCTATCCTTTTGTAAGCTCTAAAATTGTTTAATGGCATTATTTAAAGGTATTTGGAAGATTTTTGGGAAGAGCTTGTGTGAGTCTCTACCTTTTCTCTGCCATCTTGACTTCACCCTATTGGCATACTTGTGGTCTTCCCACTTCAGTAGATCATAATATAGTACCTTCTAGGTGTCTTCTTATTGATATATATTCTGTTGTCCTGCTCTCTCCATGAAATTTTCTTCCATTGTTTTCATGTTAGATACTTGATTGCAACAGATTACCAGAATCATTGCATTCTTAAACTAATATTATAACTAACTTCTATATGTGCATGTGAATAATTTTATATCTAAGTATATAATAATAATGTATAATATAATAAATAATTATACACACAAACACACTTGTGTATGTGTGTGTGTCTGCTAGAGTTATCCAAAACTAGAAGGGGACATTCTCCCATCTCTTAATAACTAGAAGGAGAAAATGAAACATTATTCTGTTCAAATGTCATGGAAGGGATTTTGGCTTTAGGTATCAACTGTTTTATGTGCTCTTTGAGACCTTTTTCATTCCTAGGATCTTAAAAATTGTAAGTGAGTTTCCATGTATAATTGGCATTCTGAGAGATTGAATTGGTTTAGGCATTCAAATACTGGCACCGTGCCACGATCTGCTCAATGCCAACCAAATAATATGACCCCTGTCTGATTTTCCTTATCTGTCAAATGGAGGTGTGTATATATTAGTTGATTTCTTCATCCTTTCAAAATTTAAATATATATACTTATATTACACATAAACATGTCATATATACATATATACATGCATATATATATATATATACACACACATATGATTTGCTTTAGTACCAAATTCATACCACTTAGATTCAATGTCCATTGAAAAGTTTTTGCTTAAGATTAAAGGGAGGGGGCAACTAGATGGCACATTGGATAGAGCACCAGCCCTGGAGTCAGGAGTACCTGAGTTCAAATCCGGCCTCAGACACTCAACACTTACTAGCTGTGTGACCCTGGGAAAGTCACTTATCCACAATTGCCTCACTAAAAAAAAAAAAAAAAAAGAAAGAAAAAACCAAAGAAAAAAGAAAAAAAAAGATTAAAAGGAAACATTTTCATGGGATGCAATACAATTTAAATTCTTTTGGAAAGGGACATGGATTTGGAAATCAGCTATTTTTTTCCCCAAAGAAATAATATTTTGCTCTGTGAGCCGCAGCCTGCCGGAGCGAACGGACGGTGGTATTTCCGCCATCTTAGGAGTATGTACTCGCCCGTGGCGCACCTGGCGCGCGCCAACCCCTTCCACACGCCACAACTGCAGCTCGGGCAGTATGAGGCCGACCCCGCCCCGCCGCCTCTGCCCGCGCAGCCTGGCCCCCGCCGCTGTGGAAGAATACAATTGTGAATATGGCTCCATGAAATTTTATGCGCTCTGTGGCGTTGGTGGGGTCTTAAGTTGTGGCCTGACATACACTGCTGTTGTACCCCTCGACTTAGTGAAATGCAGGATGCAGGTGGACCCCCAGAAATACAAGGGCAACTTTAATGGATTCTCCGTTACACATAGAGAAAATGGTGTTCGAGGTCTGGCCAAAGGATGGGCTCCAACGTTCATTGGCTACTCAATGCAGGGACTATGCAAGTTTGGTTTTTATGAAGTCTTCAAAGTGTTGTATAGCAACATGCTTGGTGAGGAAAACACTTACCTCTAGCGTAAGTCCTTGTATTTAGCTGCCTCAGCTAGTGCTGAATTCTTTGCTGATATTGCCTCGGAAGCTTCCAAGGTCAGAATTCAGACCCAGCCAGGCTATGCCAACACTCTGAGGGAGGCTGCTCCAAAAATGTTTAAAGAAGAGGGTCTCTTTGCATTCTACAAGAGCGTTGCTCCTTTATGGATGAGAGATCCCATACACCATGATGAAGTTTGCTTGCTTTGAGCGCATTGTCTAGGCCCTCTACAAGTTTGTTGTTCAGAAGCCCAGGAGTGAGTGCACAAAGGGTGAACAGCTGGTGGTAACATTCGTGGCAGGTTACATAGCCGGTGTCTTCTGTGCCATCGTGTGACTCCGTGGTGTCTGTGTTGAACAAGGAAAAGGGCAGCTCGGCTTCCCAAGTCCTCCAAAGGCTCTGATACAGAGGTGTGTGGAAAGGTCTCTTTGCCCGTATCATCATGATTGGTACCCTGACTGCACTACAGTGGTTCATCTATGACTCCGTGAAAGTCTACTTCAGACTTCCCTGTCCTCCTCCACCTGAGATGCCAGAGCCTCAGAAGAAGAAGGTTGGGTTGACCCAGTAGTTGAATCAAGACTAACTATGCACTGAATCTGCTTGCTGACCAGTGTTGAGCAAATATAAAAGAAATTTTTCTATATTTGACTGTGTAGATTGTCTATTCCTGATGTAATTATCAGTTGTGCCTTTGCCTGATGCAAGGGTTTTAAAAATGTAACTCTTGCAATAAACCAACTATTCGTGATTCTTGCAAAAAAAATATTTTGAAAAATAAAGAAAATAAAAGAACAAAGAAATAATATTTTGAAGCACCTTTTACAAGTCTAAGAAACATTTAATCTCATATCTTTGTGCATGCAACCTACTTTTTATTATTGGTTAATATTTAAACTCACACTCACCAGTGGTTATTATCACCACAGAAATAAATATTAATGTCAATAACACTTGCCATGGTAACCAGAAGATGATTTTGAAAGAAAACCAATGGTTCTAATTTGAATTAATTTGAGATTAAAATCATGCTGAATCCTGGCAGAACGAAAAAAATATTTATTTCTTATAAATAGAAAATATAAATTAAACACCGAATAAAACAGATGGCTCATTGCTATCTGCTCTTCTCAGTCAAACAGTAACAAATAAATCAGTTTCACTAATTCAAAGGGTTAGTCATTTGGGAACAGCTTGTTAAAATACCCCTCTTGATTTTTGAGACTGAAATTTCTGGGTTTCCACCATTGTACCTATGTCAGGATGAGTTCAGCAAGCCTGAAGGCTAAACAATTATTGCAATCATTTGTATTCAATCTTGAATATTGTAAACATGTGCTCTTTCAGTTTTGTTGTAGTAGTCAGGAGGGAAAAAAAAGTTAATAAATATTGTCAATTCAATTGAATAAAGAAAATATTTGTCAGGCACCTACCATGTTTCAGGCACATTTTAGGTAATGAAGATTCAAAGAAACAAATGAGAATGTCCCTTCCAACAAGCAGTTTATATTCTACTAGATAGATTGTAGCATTTTTTGTGTGTGTGTGTGAGGCAATTGGGGTTAAGTGACTTGCCCAGGGTCACAGAGCTAGTAAGTGTCAAGTGTCTGAGGCCAGATCTGAACTCAGGCCCTCCTGAATCCAGGGCTGGTGCTCTATCCACTGCACCACCTAGGTGCCCCAGATTGTAGCATTTTTGACAGTGAAATTAGTCTTCTCCAAATGGTAGAGTTGAATTAGATGAAGAAATAATCAGTTTCTTGTCATCTTCAATATGGATTTATAAAAAAACAATAACTTAATTTGCTTAGGCCCTCAAGAGGCATAAATTTATTTAAAATTTTCAGTTCTTTCTCCTGATATTAACAAATTCCATAAATGTTCTGTAAATTACTCATAAATTTCCCCATAGCAAGCACTCAAGGCTTTTTTATAATAGAGCTTGAAAAGAACTCAGGGTTATCTAGTTTAACCATCTCATTTTTTCAATATGATTATTTAATAACAGAACATAACATTATTTGTTCATGGTTGCATTGTTTTTATTTGTTCTTAATTCTTGAATAGGACCAATGACATCAGGAAGGTGATGTTTTGGCTTCAAGTGAATTGGATTTAATTGAAGCAGGGCTGTGGAAAGCTCACTAGCTTCACTCTCTCCTCCAGAGCCATCTAGATTCAGTGGCAAGATATAGATCAATACTCCTGGAAATGTCCCCTGATGCAGTGGGAGATCTTGGCCTTTTTAGGCTAATTTCTTTTCCAGGTTTCAGTTTGTCTGAGATAACACCCACTCGTTGATTAAGGCTAGGGAAGAAATGAGGCAAGAAATGGCCTCTTTTTTATAGTAAAAAAAAAAAAATCAATATAGGAGGAAAAGGAAGACCCTAGGGTTTCTGGCCAAACGAGAAACTACTACTAACTACATTCACTCTGAGCTGTCAAAACCAATAACCAAGTTAGGCTTGAGCTGGGACCTATTGTTGGCCAATCAGTTGGGTATAAGGCATGATTAAGTAACTATCTGAATCCCAATGTGCTTTATCAAAGCCTGGGTTTCCAATGCCGAATTTCAAGAAATCATACATGAAACTCAATGAAGCAAAAGAGTCAATTGTCCATGATTACATAGAGAGCTGGTGGCAGAGAAGTTCCTAGAAACTCAGCCTCCTATTTCCAATCCAATGCTTTTTACAATAAACTACATGTCCTCTGTGAATATTGGTCTTGTTATTGGTGATAATGGAATCATATGATGCAGAATTGAAAGGATTCAAATTGAAACTTAGAAATCATCTAATAAAATTCCCTCACACGGTGAATATAAAGATATTGAAACTATATATGATGTTTAGTGAAAATTTGTTCCATGATATATTTTGTGATATACTACAAATATTTGTTATATTTATATATACAAATGTATTATACATTTTTTGATATAACATATAATATTATCTTCATGAGCTTATTTAAGATACACAGGATCTTCAGCTAAAGCAAAGAGTGAAAAATTAATTCTTAATTTAATTACATTTGCTCAGCTAGGGTGCTTGAAGATTGTATCTTTGAAGGATGATTACACCTCTGTTTTGTCAAATAAAACAAAGAAATCATCATGACTTTGGCGGGGGGGGGGGGGGGGGCAATTGGGGTTAAGTGAGTTGCCCAGGGTCACACAGCTAGTTAGTGTCAATTGTCTGAGGCCAGATTTGAACTCAGGACCTCCTGAATCCAGGACCAGTGCTCTATCCACTGTGCCACCTAGCTGCACCACCTCATGTCTTTTTTTTTTTTAAGTGAGGCAATTGGGGTTAAGTGACTTGCCCAGGGTCACACAACTAGTAAATGTTAAGTGTCTGAGCCCAGATTTGAACTCTGGTACTCCTGACTCCAGGGCTGGTGCTCTATCCACTGTGACACCTAACTACCCCCCCCCATGTCTTTTTTTATCTTGTCAATTCTAAATTTTTAGAGACCTTCCTTTTCAAAATATTCTGAGGGAGTAGTAATTGGTCAGTTTCCACTTTTCAAATTTAGAAAGCTAGGAATAAGAGAAAAGTCTGCTCTCCCCCATTTACTTTTAAATTACATAATTTTTAGATTTATTATGCATTGTATGAAGTTTAAACTGATGAAAAGGTTTTTCCCCCACCTGAATTATAATAGGCTTTACAAAACTAGGTTTATAATGCAAATGCTGACAGGCTCTTAGCAGTAGCAATGTGAATAACATCACTAAGTTAATTATTATTCATTTCAGCTTCAAGGAAACCCAGACTAAAGAATTCTTTTCCACTGAAGACAGTGCTCTATGCTTGACTTAACTTAAGACAATGGAAGGGAATCAGTCTTATACATAAATTGATCTAGTTTCATTGTCAAAACAAATTTTAGAAAGAATTAATTTAATTCAAGATTGTAGATAATTGCTTGCCTATTTGCTTTGCTGCCAAACCAGAAGACTATTAAGTTCACAATAGTCCTGAGAATTTTTTTTCTTTCTCTTTGGATAATTTGAGGGTCAAACATAAGTGCTACAAATAAATTCCATTTAAATTTCCTGAATTTTATTCTTGCAGTCTTTCCTGGTAGAAGCAACATTAATGCCATCTTTAGTATTCTTTGGTCAGTTAGGTGGAGCAATGGACAGGATACTGAGGTTGAAATCAGGAACACCCGAATTCAAATCTGACTTCAGACACTTATTAGCTGTGTGACCATGAGCAATCACTTAATCATGTTTGACTCAATTCCCCCATCTTTAAAAGTAACTGAAAGAGAAGATGCCAAACCACTCTTGTACCTTTGCCAAAAAAACCCAAAGGAAGTCACAGAGTATCTAATACTACAGAAATGACTGACCAACAACAAAATCATACTTTGGTAGTGAATTGCAGAAATAGATAAGTGCCTTTGACTTTTCATTCATAATTTATAATATTCTCTATATTTAATGGTCATTTAAAAATCTTCAGAAAACCATGGTGTCTCTAAAAGTTGATATATGCTGATAAATACAGAGATGTACAGATCTTAAACATCATCAGTTGAAACCTTTTCTTTTATAATTAGGAAACTGTATCCTAGAGAGTTCAAATCACTTTCTCATCCTCCCACAAAAGAAAATTGACATAGGGGTTGAGACTTAGCTGAAGGACCTTGGGAAGTAAGAAAGATAAACCCATTAGGTGTGGCTGCTGCCTGCTTGGTACCAGGGGACAGAGATAATCCAGAAGTCAGACCACCATCTCACTCAAGCTTTCCCCACACCCAAAGTGAACTTTCCATTGTCAGGTGGTGGTCACTTCATCTATGATTCATAAAAGCTTTCACCTTTCTTCTGTTGGAAAAGCAAGATGTCTCTAAGATATCTCCTCCCCTCAAGAGAAGGCTTTGACTTCTCTCTTGGTCACTTTCTCTAGAAGTGATGGTAGTGTCATGGGGTGCAGACCACCCCAGAAGTTCTCTGGGGCACATCAAGGAATCTTCTCCTTGAGAAACTAAACCAGAGGACAGATAAGCCTAGAGAGATAAGCTGAACCAAATAGGACTAAGCTAGCTTCAGAATCTCCACCCTTCATTCTGGTCTCCCTTACCCCTGGGGAGATAAATATGGGTGTGGCTGCAGCCTTTGTGTCCTGTAGAGAGATCCATAGCCACCCCTCACCCAATTCCTCTAGTCACCACCAGTGGGGGATGGTCCTCCCTCACTAAAGGAACTTTCCATAGGCAGATGGTCCACTCCCATCAGCCCCCTATAAGAGTACCTGCCAGTCTCCTGCTCAAGGAGATCGGTACCTCTGAGCCACGTGCTTTGTGCCTATCTCCCCATGAGACAACCAAGGATTTCTTTCATGGTTTCCCTACCCCGCCCCCCTTCCCTTCCCTTGCCCCTAAATAAACTACCATCTTATTCTAACTGCTTTTGTGTGCAAGAAGGTATAATTCTTTAAAGAGGAATTCCTTAAAACCCCAGCCCCTAACCCAATCCCATACCCCATTTCCCCCATAACATTTATCCCAAAGTAGTACCCCATTTCCCCCATAACAGCAGCAAGATAAAGAGTCAGGTTGACCAACTCATTGTATCACAAATTATGCCCTTAATTAGTCTGCTAGCTCAGATGAATTAGTTAAATATCTACATATTTTTTGTTGTGTGTGTTTTTGTTTTTGTTTTTTGGTGGGGCAATGAAGGTTAAGTGACTTGCCCTGGGTCACACAGCTAGTATCAAGTTTCTTTGGCCATATATGAACTCAGGTCTCCTGAATCCAGGGGCGGGGCTTTATTTATTGCATCACCTAGATGCTCCAATATCTACATTTCTTTAACCAAAAATTCTCATCCAATCTGGAATTTACTTCAGCAGTAGCAGCAGCAGGTTCTTGTTGGTGGTAGTGTGGTAATAGTTGTCAATCTCCTTAGCTGCATCTTTATACAAGTAATGTCCATTCATTTTGGGTGTCCTATAGGGTTCTGTTCTTATCTATTTTCTATTCTCCATCTATAATATTTCACGTGGTAAAATTTTTCCACTTTTATGAAATTTAAACATTAAATGTACTTACACATATATTTTCACCTTTGAAACCTAATTGTATATTCAGTAGAACATTGTGCAAATTGAAAAGTTGAGACACAAAGAGATTAATTTCCCATGATTACATGTTTGCAACGTGTGAAGTTATGTGAAAGATTTCCACATTAATCATGTTGAAAAAAAAAACAAGAAAAAGAAAATTAATTATAAAGATGAATCCACACTCAGAGTTCATCAGTTCTCTCTCTGGCAGTGGATAGCATTTTTTCATTGCCTCTTATAGAAATGATACAGATCATTGCATTGGTCAGATTGATTAAGTCTTTCACTTTTGGTCATCATCGCAATATTGCTTATGCTGTGTACAATATTCTGGTGATTACCACTTCAATTTGAATTGGTTCATATGTCTTCTCAGATTTTTCTAAAACCATCCCTCTTCATCACTTCTTTCTTTCTTTCTTTCTTTCTTTCTTTCTTTCTTTCTTTCTTTCTTTCTTTCTTTCTTTCTTTCTTTCTTTCTTTCTTTCAGATAATAAACATTTTTATTTTAAGATGTGAGTTCCAAATTCTATCCCTCCTTCCTCCCTCACCCCTTCTATATAATAAACCATCAGATGTAGGTTATACATGTGCAATTATGTAAAAGATCACAATATTAATTTGGAAAAAGACTCAATAAAAGAAAAAATGAAAAAAAGTGAAAAATAGCATGCTTCAGATGGCAATGTGAAATATCTTCTTGGGTAAACTGCTGACCTGGAAACTAGGTCAAGGAGAGATAATTGGAAAGTTATTGGAGTATCTGAAAACCATGATCAAAATAAGAGCTTAGACATCATCTTCCAAGAGATCATCAGAGAAAATTGCCCTGATATTCTAGAAGCAGAAAGTAAAATAGAAATTGAAAGAATTCCCTTCCTGAAAGAGATCCCAAAAGAAAAACTTCCAGGAATATTATACCCAAATTCCTGAGTTCCCAGGTTAAGGAGAAAATATTCCAAGCATCCAGAAAGAAACAATTCAAGTACTATGGAATCACAGTCAGGATAACACAAGATTTAGTAGCTTCTTCCTTAAAGGATCAGAGGGCATGGAATATGTTATTCTGGAGGGAAAAGTAGTAATGATTATAACCAAAAATCACCTATCCACCAAAACTGAGTATACTGCTGTCTAGGGGAAGGGGGAGGGAGGGGAGGAAGGGAGAAAAATCTGAAATTGGAAAGCCTGTATAAATAAAAGTTGAGAACTATCTTTACATATAACAGGAAAAAATAAAATACTTTATTAATTTTAAAAAATTGAATATAATATTTCAGGGGAAAAATGGGACTTCAGTGAAAAAGATGACTTTCAGGTGTTCATGATGAAAAGACCTGAACTGAGTAGAAAATTTGACTTTCAAATACAAGACCCTAGAGAAGCATAAAAAAGTAAACAGGAAAAAGAAATCATGAGGGAGGTTTAAAGTTTAAACTGTTTATATTACTACATGGGAAGATAGAATTTATAACTCATAAGAACTTTCTCAGTATTAGCAAAACTGAAAGGAATAAATTTAGACAGAGGGCACAGGTGTGAATTTATTATGAAGGGATGATATCTGTAAAGCATTTATTTTTTAATTATCTTTTTTCTTGTGGGGCAGTCAGGGTGGGGTGGAATATCTAGGGTCAAGCAGCTAGTGAGTGTCTTGTGTTTGAGGCTGAATTTGAGCTAGGGTCCTCCAGGGTCCAGGGTAGGTGCTTTGTCTATGGTATCTCCTAGCTGCCCCATGATGACATGTTTAAAATAAAATTAAGGGGAGTAAGGATGGCACTGGGAGAAAGAGAAAGGGAGAGGTTAAATGTATCTCCCATAAAAGAAGCAAGAAAAAGCTTATGGAGTGGGGAAGCTAGGTGCTGCAGTGGATAAAGCAGCAGCCTTGGATTCAGGAGGACCTGAGGGCAAATCCGGCTTCAGACACTTGACAATTACTAGCTGTGTGACCCAGGGCAAGTCATGTAACCCTCATTGCCCCACAGAAGAAAGAAAGGAAGGAAGGAAGGAAGGAAGGAAGGAAGGAAGGAAGGAAGGAAGGAAGGAAGGAAGGAAGGAAGGAAGGAAGGAAGGAAAAAATAGAATTAACGTGTTTTATTTTATTAAAAGCATTTATTTAAATAAGATCAGGTCCAGTTTTATTAGTTTATATTTTTAAAATTTCCATTTTATTATTATTTTATTTGATTTTCAGGATTTCTATTTTGGTGTTCGAGAATTTTACGTTTCTTTTTTTTCTAGTTTTTTTTCTTTAGTTGTATATCCAATTCACTGATTTTCTCTTTTTTTTTCTCTTTTATTGATATGTGTTTAGAAATACAAAATTTGCTTTTGCTGTATGCCACAAATTTTGGTATGTTGTCCTATTGTCATCATTATCTTTAATAAGATTATTGATTGTTTCTGTTATTTGTTTGAACCAATCATTATTTAAGATTAGATTATTTTACATCTGATTAATTTTTAATTAATGTTCCCAAACCTTTTATGGAATAAAATATTTATTGCATTATATTCTGAAAGGAGCACATTTAAAATTTCTACCTCTTTGAATTTGTGTGGTTTTTATGCCCTAATATGTGGTCATTTTTGGAAGATTTAGTTGATAGAAAGATATATTCCTCTCAGAAATTTGTCATATCTACTTTCCTAAAATTCTATTTGTCTCTTTAATTTCTTTCTTTTGTATTTTATGGTTAGATGTATGCTGTTCTGAGACAGGTATATTGTGTTCCCTTAGTAGTATAGTTTTCCTATTTAATATCTCATGTAAGTCATTTAAATTGTCCTTTACCACAGTAAACTCTAAAAAAGAAAACAAACAAGATACTACTGGAATAAGCAAAAAGCTTCCTCTATTCTATTGGAGGAGGGAAAATAGCCAAGTAGACACATGCACCAGAACTCTTCCTAGTAGGAGACTCATTTTAGTGTGGCAAATCTGAGTAATTATACCTATGGCTAAACAGTGACTGTAGCCCTAACAATGGAGGGGTAAAAGCAACAATAAGACAATTTGATTCATAAAAGGATTTCATGAACAGAACATGAGTACTATAGGTGCTTGTTTAAGCTCAGGAACCACCTGATGCTGGTATGAAGCAATTTAGGGATTTTGTTGTAGCTGAGTTCATCCTGAAGGTAAGCACAAAGGATTATTCTTGTGCCAAGCTCAAGACACAGCTTGCTAACTAGATCTTACCTCCAGAAAAACAGGGTGTCTCCAAATAGTGAAAAGAGAGGAGTACAAAGAGAGGTTTCCTTTTGTCATGAATATCTTGATGCAACAATTAACCAAAGTAAGTTACCCCAGAGTTAAGAGAACATTTTGTTATTTTCTTAAATTTTATATCTATATTAGAAGTTAAGGAACTTGTCTGAATCAAACAAAAAAAAATATGTTCTTAGTAACCAAGAAATTTTACAGTGAGAATTTAAAAAATTTTGCTGTGTATTTTGAACTGGATATTTTAAAGGTATTCTCCCTGTTGATTAAATTGTTAAAAATAAAAGTTTACTAGTTGGAGAAATGTAATGGTGAAGGGATGGGTGTTTCTATGAATATTTTAACTAACAAACATTAGAGTGGAGATGTAATCACAACGGGTTCTGAAGAAATTTTGCAGCTATAGTTTGCTACAGTATTTATCTTAAAATACAATGGGATTAATATACATTTACACATACATATTTACATAACATCACAATGAGATTTCACAGTATTCACACATAGGTGAGTGTAGCATAATTGTTGAGAAAAATATCAGTGATAGAGTGAATGGGATCAGAAGTAGATAAAATATGCAGAAAAATAAAAGGTAGGAAAGGGTGTGGGATTTTATTCCCAAGTGTTAGAGTAGCAACATCAGTATATTCATCAAGTGAAAACAAAGATTGTTAGTGTTGTACTTAAGTTCATTAAATGAGTAGGTATATAGCATTTGAATTGCATGATTTGCATTGATAGTTCCATGAAAAACAAATAGCCAGTTTGATTTAGGAGAGAATTGATTTAATATTTTCCACAACATCATATGTCCTTTTAAAAATGAAAAGTAGCAACTTGTTTTTCTTATTGTTACCAGCTGTTTGATCTTTAGAGCAATGCAAGCGTTAATTTATTTTCATCACATGATCTTGTCAAAATGTGTATAGAAGCCATACTTTAGGCAATAACCTGAATCAGACTTATAGTCTGATGATTATGATGGAGCAAACAAAACATAAACTACCAAAAATGTTACATTCAGTCAATGTCACCCTAGATTAGACCCACATCACTGCTCATTCAAATTATAAAAGTACTCTCTGAACAAGTTCCTGTCATTATTCACTTAACTCCTCTCTCTAATCTAATCTCCCCAGAGATTACAAAATAAATTTCCTAATCCACAGATTACCCCTATACTGCTCAAATGCTTCAGTCATTCACAATTGTCTTTAAAACATACTAAAAGAGCAGTAGGTAGATATATTGCTCAGTGGATAGAATGCCTGGTCTGGAGTCAGGAAGACTCATTCATGAGTTCAATTATGGCCTCAACATGTACTAGCTGGGTGACCCTAGGAAATTACTTAATTATGTTTGTCTCAGTTTCCTCATCTATAAAATAAGCTGGAGAAAGAAATGGCTAACCACTGTGTCCTTGTCAATAAAAACCCAAATGGGGTCGAACTCAATTGAACAACAGCTTTACTTCACCTCTCTCCACATTTTTGACAGGCACTATCCCATTTCTATGCATTCATGCAAAATTCCTGCCATGTGCTAAGCATGCTTTGTCTTTAGGAAAGTAGAAGCGAAATAATTACAAAGAGGTTTCTAAAAAAAAAATTAATGTTGGGAAATTATCAATGATTTTCTTCTTTCTCAAAATTGTATCCCCCTATCTAAAACAAAATAAAACAAAATTAAAAAAACTCTTCCCTAGACCCTACATCTTATGTTCACAGCTTAATTCCTACTTGTTGCCTCCACTTTTCTTTTCATTCAGTCCTCAACTCTTTTACATTCTGGCCTCTGACCTTGTCACTCAACTGAAAATGCTCTCTTCAGAGCTATGCAGATTAATGGTACTTCTGAATTGCCAATTCTAAAGGTCTTTGCTTAGTGTTCATGCTCTTCACTTTTTCAACCTATGTGCTGCATTTGAAACTATTGATAATTTTTAATAAATTTGTTGTCATATTTTCTAGTGGATACCCTTTCCCTTGTGGGATTTTGTGACACTACTCTTTCTGGCTGTGCCTCTCTTCTGTTTAATTGTTCCTTCTTAGTGCCCAATGTTGACTCCACTTTCTGTAACATTCTTTTTGGGACCACTTCTTTTTCTTTTCTTTTTTTTTTTTTTTTTTTGCAGGGCAATGAGGGTTAAGTGACTTGTTCAGGGTCACACAACTAGTAAGTGTCAAGTGCCTGGGACCAGATTTGAACTCAGGTCCTCCTGAATCCAGGCCCTGTGCTTTATCCACTGTGCCACCTAGCTGCCCTGGGGACCTATTCTTTATAAATTCTTCAACCATTATTGGATTAACTATTAACTCTCAAATCTGTATTTTGAGCCTGTCTTTCACTTGAGCCTTATGTCTTCATTGCCTTTGTACATTTAAAACTAAATGTTCTGGATATATCTTAAACTTAACCTGTCTTAAACTGAACTCATTGACTTTTTCCTTATTTTTTCCCCTCTTCCAAACTTCCCTATTTCTGATGAAGGCACCAGAATCTAAATATTATCTTAGACTCATTAATCTTCTTTATTCCATGCATTCAATCAGTTGACAAGTCTACCTTATTTGTTTTGAGCACACAGCCTGCCCCTTCGGCTTCTATCTTAGTTTAGTTCCTGATCACCCCTTGACTACATTATTATGATAGTTTCCAAATTGATTTTCCTAATTCAAGTCTGTTTCCACTTAACTAGGTCCTATATGCTTCTGCTAAAGTAATTTTCCTTAAGCACGGATTTGTCCATGTGATATCCTACTCAACAAATCTTAATGGTTTCTTGTTGACTCAATTATAAAATATTAACTCCAGCTTTAAAAACCTTATGTAATGTAGACCCACACTTTCTTTACAGCCTCATAGTGTATTATTCTCTCTCTGTCTCTCTCTTTGTCTGTCTGTCTGTCTGTCTCTCTCTCTCACACACACACACACACACACAAATCTATGATGCCTGCACATTGCTCTTCTCTGTTCATCTAATATAGTGTGCCAGTTTCCATTTCTTTAGCTCTTGATTATACATTCCCTTTTTCTGAAATACCCCTTTCTTTGCCTGTGGCTCATACAGTACCTCTCTTCTTTCTTCACAATAGAATTTTACTTTAATTACATATAAAGATATTTTTCAGTATTCAGTTTTGTGAGATTTTGAGCTCCATTTTTTCTCCTTACATCCCTCCCCCTGCAAGAACCAAACAATCTTATATAGGTTATAAAGTATAATCATTTTAAATATATTTCCACATTAGTCATGTTGTGAAAGAAAAATTAGAAGAAAAGGGAAAAACATAAGAAATAAAAAGCAACAACAAAAAAGTAAAAATAATATGCCTCAATCTTCATTCAGACTGCATAGTTCTATTTCTGCATATAGATATAATTTTCTATCATGAGTCTATAGGAAATGTCTTGGATCATTGTATTGCTGGCATAGTTGATCATCACACATTGTTGCTATAACTATGTGCAATGTTTTCCTGGTTCTGCTCACCACTTAGCATTAGTTCCTGTAAGTCTTTTCAGGTTTTACTGAAATCTGCCTGTTCATCATTTCTTACAGCACAATAGTATTCCATTATAATCATATACCACAATTTGTTTACCATTCACAAATGATGGGTATTCCTTCAATTTCCAATTCTGTGACAACATAAAAAGAGCTGCTATAAATATTTTGTACATGTGGGTCCTTTCCCCTTTTTTATGATTTCTTTGGGATGTATACTTGGTAGTTGTGTTGCTGGGGGAAAGGGTATGTACAGTTCCTTTGGGCATAGTTCTAAATTGTTCTCCAGAATGGTTGGATCATTTCACAACTTCACCAACAGCACATTGGTTTTCCAATTTTCCCACATCTTCTCTGACATTTACCATATTTTTGTCATATTAGTCAATCTGACATACATAATACCCCCTGAGGTAAAAGGCAGTACCTCAGAGCTGATTTAATTTGGATATCTTCATTAGAAATTGAAAACTTTTTTTTCCCATGTGAATGTAGACAGCTTTAATTTCTTCATCTGAAGCCTTCCTATTCATATCCTTTCACCATTTTTCAATTGGAGAGTGACTTGTATTTTCTTTTAAATTTTATTCAGTTCTTTCTATATTTCAGAAATTAGGCCTTTATGAGAAACACTGGTTGTAAAAGTTGTTTCCCAGCTTTCTGCTTTCCTTCTAATCTTTGTTACATTGATTTTGTTTGTGCAAAATGTTTCTATTTTGCATTTTGCAATGTTTTGTAACTGTTATTTGGTCATAAATTCTTAACCTCTCCATATATTTGACAGGTAAACTATTCTTTCCTCTTCTACTTTGCTGATGGTATCACCCTTTATGTATAAATCATGTACTCATTTTGACATTATTTTGATATATGGTGTGAAGTGTTGGTTTTTATCTAGTTTCTTTCAAATTATTTTCCAGTTTTCCAGCAGTTTTTTGTCAAATAATGAGTTTTTTATCCCAGAAGCTGGGTATGGATTTGGGTTTATCAAACAGTAGATTAGTAGAGTCATTAACTACTGTGTCTTGTGTACCTAACCTATTTTATTGATCCATCACTCTTTTTCTTAGCCAGTCCCAAATACTTTTTGGATTGCTGCTTTATAATATAGTGTTAGATCTGTTATGACTAGGTCACCTGAATTCACATTTTTTTTTTCATTAATTCCCTTGATATGCTTGACCTTTTATTTTTCCAGATGAATTTTGATATAATTTTCACTAGCTCTATAACATAATTTTTGGTAGTTTGATAGTCGTGACACTAAATAAGCAAATTAATTTAGGTAGAATTTTCATTTTGTTTTAATATATTAGCTCAATGTACCCATGAGCAATTGAATTTTCCAATAATTTAGATGTAATTTGGTGGGTGTGTGTGTGTGTGTGTGTGTGTATGTGTGTGTGTGTGTAAAGTGTTATGTAATTGTCCTGATAGGTAGACTCCCAAATATTTTATGTTGTCTACAGCTATCTTAAATGGAATTTCTCTTTCTATTTCTGCTGGACTTGATTGGTAATATATAGAAATGCTGATAATTTATTATTATTTTTATTTATCCTTTTTTTTTTGCTGGGGCAATGAGGGTCAACTGACTTGCCTAGGGTTACACAGCCAGTAAGTATCAAGTATCTGAGGCTGGATTTGAGCTCAGGCCTTCCTGAATCCAGGCCTTATGCTTTATCTACTATGCCACATAGCTGCCCAATGTTGATATTTTGTGTAGGTTTATTTTGTATCCTGCAACTTTGCTAAAGTCGTCAATAATTTCAAGTAGTTTTTTTTAGTTGATTCTCTACGCTTATAATAATTTAATTTGCAAATAACAATAGTTTTGTTTTCTCATTGCCTGTTCTAATTCATTTAAATTCTTTTTCTTCTCTTATGGCTAAAGCTAACATTTCTACTACAACATTGAATAATAGTGGTGATAATGGGCATGCTTGTTTCACCCCAGGTTGTATTGGGAAGCATTCTAGCTTTTCCCTGTTACATATAATGCTTGCTGATAGTTTTAGACAGATACTGCTTATCATTTTAAAATAAGCTCCATTTATTCCTGTGCTTTCTAGTGTTTTTAATTGGAATGGGTGCTATATTTGTCAAAAGTTTCTTATGCATCTATTGACATAATCATATGATTTCTGTTGGTTTGGTTAATAATGTGGTCAATTCTATTGATAGTTTTCCCAATATTGAACTAGTTCTTCATTTCTGGTATAAAGCCTATCTGGTCATAATGCATTATCCTTGTTATAAGATGTTCTAATCTCATTGATTATAATTTATTTAAATTATTTGCATCAATATTCATTAGTGAAATTGGTCTATAAATTTCTTTCTCTGTTTGACTCTTCCTCGTTTAGTTATCAGCACCATATTTGTCTCATAAAAGGAATTTGCTGGGATCCCTTTGCCTATTTTTCCAAATGATTTAGATAGTATTGGGATTAATTGTTCTGTAAATGTTTGGTAGAATAGTCTCTTTCTAAGTTTCTAAGTTATATCTTGGGCCTAATGATCTACATAAAATCTTTCCAGATCTTTCCAACTGCTTTCTATATATTTAAGCAGAATATATTTTATATGAACTCATTATTTACCCTGTAAGAATGCAAGCTAATTGCAAGAAAAGATTGTTTCATTCTTTGTACTTGTATCCAAAGTGCCTAGAATGGTGCTTGGCATATGGTAGGTGTATGATAAATCATTGTTGATTAATTAATTGAAAGGTTTCATCATGGAAGCTATATTAGTCCAATTTTTCTTGTCCATGGCAAAAAGAGCTTGTATATAAAATTACAAATTAAAAAGACATTCTTTTTGGGTTCCATGTCAGTTTAAGTCCATGCTGAAACAGCTTTTGTGGATACAGTGTTTATTTTTTACATTTAATTTTTTACTAGGTATATATCCCAAAGAAAAACCTGGAAAAACTTACATGAGCTGAGGCAAAGTGAAATGTACTATATACAAAATAACAGCAATATTGTAAGATGATCATCTGTGAATGACTTGGCTATTCACGTCAATGCAATGATCCAAGACAACACTGAAATACTTATGAAAAACATGATTCATCTCTAGAGAAAGAACTCATGGTGTCTGAATACAGATCAAAGCATATTTTTTAAAGTTTCTTTTTCATAAGGTTTTTTGTCTCTTTTCTTTTACAACCTGACTAATATGAAAAGGTTTTGCATGACTACATATGCATACCTTATATTGCTTGTGTTCTTAATGCGGGTGGGTTGGAGGGAGGGAGGAAGAGAATTTGGAACACAAAGTTTTAAAAGTGGACATTAATATTGTTTTTACATGTTACTGGGGGAAAAATAAAATTCCAAATAAATAAATATTTTGAAAAAGACAACTATATTACATTATCCTTTGATGGTAGTAGGAATTCCTTGACTGTAGTACAAACCAAAAAATGTAGTGCATATACAAATATAATAAATACATGT
This sequence comes from Dromiciops gliroides, assembly GCF_019393635.1. Classification (NCBI taxonomy): domain Eukaryota; kingdom Metazoa; phylum Chordata; class Mammalia; order Microbiotheria; family Microbiotheriidae; genus Dromiciops; species Dromiciops gliroides. The sequence goes on along the minus strand of NC_057861.1, from coordinate 375,490,109 downwards.
AAAGATATATATTCTCAGGTTTGCTGAATTTTTCTTATTTTTTTTACAATATCATTTGTAAAATGATATAGATTCCTAGTTAGAGAAGGGGAGGAATATTGGGAAAATATTTTTAGTAAAATAAAAACAAATGGAATCAATAAAATTGTGAGAAAATTGGTTAATTAATTTAAAATAGGGGAAAAATAATAATATCAAAAATGAAAAGGGTGCCATAACAAAGAAGTTAAGACAAGTTATTTTGCCCAATTATATGATAAAAAGTTGACAATATAGTTGAAATGGATAAATATATATATAAAAATATAAATTACTCAGATTAACAGGAGAAAAAAAACAATTAAATAACCCAATCTTTGAGAATGAATTTCATAAGAGATATCTCCAGAATCAGATGGATTCACAAGCAATTTCTACTAAACATTTAAGGAACAAATAATTCCAATACTCTATAAACCATTTGGCAAAAAAGTCAAAGAAGTGGGCCTAGGAAATTCTAAAATTGTCCCAATTAGTAGGAAGCAGAAGCCAAAGCAAAAGGAGGAGGAGGAGGAGGAGGAGAAGCACTAGTAGAAGGAGGAAGAGGAGAAGAGGGAGAAGAATAAGAATAGAATGAGGAGGATGAGGCAGCAACTGCCTTCTCTCACTGTGGAGTTATCTACACAATCACACTGCATGAGGGGAAGAATGTCTGGTTGATGAGGAAGACACAGCACAGGCTGGTGATTTCCACCACTGAGTTGTTGCTGAGCCACTTTTTGGACCCACAGATAACAGGATAAACATCTGTGTACACTGGCCTTCTACTCTCATTGGCAATGAAAAAGTCACCATTGTTCTTCTGTTTGATTATACCTTATTTTTGGGACATCTTCCAGGCTGGATCCTCCAGGTTTAGATCCACATCAATTTAGTTATCCATGGTAACTCTACCCAGAGTAATCTCCTTGGAATGTATCAGGTACTCCACCATGCATCTACACCAGGGTTTGGTTATCAAAGTCTGGGGAATCCTGTCATGATATCCACCAACACCTGCTACTTGAGCAGCTCTTGCTTCAGCTGCCAAATGTCCTACTTCAGCTCTATGTCAGCTACTGTTAGCTCATGCTCCAGTACCTCATGCCAAATGTCCTTGAACCTGCTATCAGCAAACATATCATTAGAATCTGAGAAATTCAGCACTTGGTTCCCTTTGGCAACAGCTGCACTGTCTGGTCCTCTAGGACAGGGCTTCTTAAACTGTTTTCACTTGCAACCACTTTTACATCACTGAAAAAACAGTGCAATGATGAATTACTCCTGTCAGTAGTATCAGTGGTTCTTGGAGAATTTGGCAAAAAGTATGATTGTAAATGGGGAACTGTCATACCTGTGTGGTATAGGGAAAAGGGCAGTGAATTTTTAACTACCAATCAAAGTAACATTTGATTCTCAACTGGGCCACATTCTTTATACACACACACACACACACACACACACACACATATATATATATACACACACATACACACACATATATAAATATATATGAATGAGACTGGGTAAATAAAATAACCTCTTTGAGATTATTACCTTATCTATAAGATAGTTATTAATATTACCTATACAACTTTCTTTACACAATTATTTTGTATCAACTGAGATAAAAAATGTACAACGACTATCTAAGTATTAAGGCTCTATGAAAATATTAGCATTTATGTGGAAAAGAGGCAAGTTAATGGAGATTCATGCCAAGAAAATAATTATGTATCCATTGGAAAATACATGAAAATAACAACTTTTTAAAAATGAATTTATTTAAAATTTTCTCAAAGATACATGTAAAATTTTTTTCACATTGCTTTTAAATGTTTATGTTCCAAATTTTCTTCCTCCCTCACTCCTTACTGCTCTCTAAGAAATCAAGCAATTCAAAATAAGTCATACATGTGCAGTCATGCAAAACATCTTCACATTATTAAGGTTGTTAAAGAAAACAGACAAAATAACTTTAGAAAGAGGAAGTAGCAAATAACATTATACTTCAATCTGCATTCTGATACCATCAGTTATTTCTCAGATGATGGTTTGGTTTTTCATACATTCTTCTGACAGTATCCTGCTCATCATTTCTTTCACAATTACTATTGCTAACTTTATTACTCTCCATCCTATTCCCTCCCCTGATATTTTATCTAATTTCTATCTTATTTCACTCTCTCCCTCCTCAAAAGTCTTTTGCTTTTTACTGCCCCCTTACCCAATCTGGCCAACCTTCCTTCGCTTCTCTCCCCTTATCCCCTTCCCCTCCCACTTTCACTCAGGGCAAAATACATTGCTATAGCCATTTGAGTCTGTGTATTATTCCCTCTTTTAACCAGTTTTGATGAGAGTAAGACTGACTCACTCGCCTGCTTGTTCCCCATCTTCCCCTCCACCCCATAAGATTTTTTTCTTATTTCTTTTATGTGAGCTACTTTACCACATTCCACCTCTTCCTTTCTCCTTCTTCCACTGCATTCCTCTTACCCCTTAACTTTATTTTAAATATGTCATCATGGGTCATCTATGAGAAACAGTGGACAAAGCACCAGCCCTGGACCCAGGAGGCCCTGAGCCCAAATCTGGCCCCAGGCATAAGCCACCCTAGCCTGCATGCCCCACAAAAGACAAGGATAAGAAAAAAATAAATGCTTTACAAATATGATGCCTTCATGTTCAATTCATACCTGTGCCCTTGGTCTAAATATATTCCTTTCCTTTTTTTTTTGTGGGGCAATGGGGGGTTAAGTGACTTGCCCAGGGTCACACAGCTAGTAAATGTCAAGTGTCTAAGGCTGGATTTGAGCTCAGGTACTCCTAAATTCAGGGCCTGTGCTTTATCCACTGTACCACCTAGCTGCCCCAGTATATTCCTTTCAGCTGCCCTAATACTGAGAAAGTTCTTATAAGTTAGAAGTATTATCTTCCCATGTAGGAATGTAAACAGTTTAATCTTTTAATGTCCCTCATGATTTCTTTTTCCCGTTTAACATTTTATGTTTCTTCAGGGTCTTGTATTTAAGAATCTCTACTTATTTCAGCTCTTTTCATCAAAAATGCATGAAAGTGGGCAGCTAGGTGGCACAGTGGATAGAGCACCGGCCCTGGAGGCAGGAGTACCTGAGTTCAAATCTGGCCTCAGACACTTAACATGTACTAGCTGTGTGACCCTGGGCAAGTCACTTAACCCCCCATTGCCTCACTAAAAAAAAAAAATGCCTGAAAGTCCTCCTTTTCATTGAAATACCGCTTTCCCCCCTGAAAGATTATACACAGTTTTGCTGGGTAAGTGATTTTTGGTTGTAATCTAAGTTACTTTGCCTTCTGGAATATCATGTTAAATGCCTTTCATTCCTTTAATGTAGAAGCTGCTAGATCTTGGGGGTATACTGACTGTAGCTCCACAATACTTGAATTACTTTTTTCTAGCTGCTTGCAAAATATTCTTCTTCACCTGGGATCTCTGGAATTTGGTTATAATATTCCTGGAAGTTTTCCTTTGGGGATCTCTTTCTGGAGGTGATCAGTGGATTCTTTCAATTTCTATTTTACATACTGCTTCTAGAATGTCAGGGCAATTTTCCCTGACAATTTATTGGAAGATGATGTCTAAGCTCTTATTGTTATCATGATTTTCAGGTAGTCCAGTGATTTTCAAAGTTTCTCTCCTGGATTCATTTTCCAAGTCAGCTGTTTTTCCAAGGTGATATTTTATAATTCGCTCTATTTTTTTATTCATTTGGATTTCCTTTATTCTGTCTTGATTTCTCAAGAAGTCATTAGCTTCTATTTTCTCTATCCTAATTCTTAAGCAATGATTTTCCTTAGAGAGGTTATGTACCTCCTTTTTCATTTGGCCAATTTGACTTTTCAAGCTGTTGACCTTTTTTTCATGACCCTCTTGCTTCATTCTCATTTCTCTTTCCATTTTTTCCTCTGCCTCTATTAATTTCACCTCTACCTATATTACTTTATCTTCAAAGTTCTTTTTGAGTACTTCCATGGCCTGAGACCAATTTGAATATAGTAGTATTGACTTTGTTATTATCTTCTTCTGAGTGCATATTTCGATATAACTTGCCAAGTAAGAAACTTGTGATGGTCTGCTGCTTTCCCTGCCTACACATCTTGTCAGGCTATTTCTTGGTTTTTATCGCCTTCTTAATCTGGAACACAGCTTGCAGGATGTACTGACCCAAGCTTTAGGGGGTCTCAAATGGTACAATTTGAGGAGAGTCACATTCTCAGCCTGGGTAGACTGTATGTAAGTACAGGCCACTTGCTCTTTAACCTAGAAGCAGAATTCTGATTGAAATCTGATTCTCTATGGTCCACAAGCTTAGCATTCCTGTGCTCTTCCCCCACTGGGCCACTGGCACTCAACTTCACTTTCTGAGGAACATAGCAGTGCTCCTGTATCTGCTCCAGCAGTGACCCCCACTTTCCCTCAAAGGAAAACGCTGGACTCCATCAACAATCCATGAACCCAGTTTCAGAAGAAGCTGCTGTCACTGAAGATCATGAGGCTCTGGAGGTGTGGCCTACCTGGAGCTGGATCTGCATTACTCAGTGAGCTCCTCTTTTACCCTTTATAGCAGGTGGTCCCTGCTGCCTATTTAAGTCATCATTGGCTGGAAATAGTCTCACTCCATTCTTATGTGGGTTTTGCTGCTCCAGAACTTGTCATATTACACCTTTTGGAGGTATGTGGACAGAATTGTTGGGATCTCAGAGAGTCATAGCTTTTGCTCCACCTTCTTAGCTTTCCCCCCCCCAAAATAACTGTTTTTTCTTTAAATATCATTGCTGAATTATATAGGAAAACCTGCTTATAATATTCCTTGAATTAATTTCTACTTACTTCATAATTTCTTTTTTCTATTTTAATTATACTATGCAAATTAATATTGGTTCTAACATACATCCACCAGTCTTCTATTTGAATTTTTCAATGTATGAATGATAGGTTTAGTTTTCCTTATCTTGAGGTGAAAAGCAGACTCTATATATTTGCCAGATCATTCAAAAGACTAACTGTAACCATGTGTCCATTGACAGATTTCTTTATTTTTCATAAAAGTAGTTTATTATTTTCCAGTTATATGTAGAGATAGTTTTCAACATTTGTTTTTATAAGATTTTTAGTTTCAAATTTTTCTCTCTCCTCCCTCCCTGAGACAGCAATCAATCTGATATAGATTATACATGAGCAATCACATCAAACATATTTCTGCATTGGTTATGCTGTGAAAAAAAGAATCAGAGCAAAAAGGAAAAACAAAAAAAAATAGAAATAGTTTGTCTCAATCTGCATCTAGATTCCACAGTTTGTTTTTTCCTGGATTTGGAGAGCATTTTCCATCATGAGTCCTTTGGAATTATCTTGGACCATTGCACTGGTGAGTAGAGTCAAATTTATCAAAAATTATCAACACACAATGTTATTTATACTGTGTACAATGTTCACCTGTTTCTACTCATCTCACTCAGCATCAGTTCCTGTAAGTCCTTCCAGGTTTCTCTGAAATTCACCTGCTCCTTGTTTCTTACAGCACAATAATATTCCATTAGATTCATATACCACAACTTGTTCAGCCATTCCTCAATTGATGGGCATCCCCTCAATTTCCAATTCCTTTCCACTAAAAAAAGAGCAGTTATAAATATTTTTTGTACATGTGTATCCTTTTCCCTTTTTTAGGATCTCCTTGGGAAAAAGACATAGTATTGTTACTGCCAGGTCAAAGGGTATGTACAGCTTTATAGCCCTTTGGTCATACTTCCAAATTGCTCTCCAGAATGTTTGGATCAGTTCACAGATCCACCAACAATGTATTAGTATTACCATTGTTCACAGTTTCTCCATCATTTATTATTTTCCTTTTTTGTCATATTAGCCAATCTGATAAGTGTCAGGTGCTTCCACACAGTTCTTATAATTTGTTTTTCTATTATCATTACAGATTTAGAGCATTTTTTCATATGGCAATAAATAGTTTTATTTCTCCATCATAAAACTGCTTGTTCATATCCTGTGAACATTTCTCAATTGGGGAATGACTTAGATTCTTAGAAATTTGATTTAGTTCCTGCTATATATTAGAAATGAGGCATTTGTCAGAAATACTGGCTATAAAAATTGTTTCCCAGCTTTCTGCTTCCTTTCTAATTTTGGGGGTATTGCTTCTGTTTGTACAAGAACCTTTTAATTTAATATAATCAAAATCATCTATTTTGGATTTCATAATATTCTATATATCTTGTTTGGTCATAATCTATACTTCTTTCCATAAATCTGAGAGGTAAACTATTCATTTCTTGCCTAATTTACCTAGGGTATCATATTTTATGTCTAAATCATGTAGACATTTTGACCTTATTTTAGTATACGGTGTAAGATGTTGGATGGACTATGCCTAGTTTCTGCAATACTATCTTCCGGTTTTCCCAGCAGTTTTGTCAAATATTGAGTTCCTATCCCAGAAGCTGGAGTGTTTAGGTTTATCAAATAGTATATTACTAAAGTCATTTACTACTGTGTCTCCTGTGCCTAACCTATTCCATTGATCCATCACTCTATTTCTTAGCCAGTACCAAATAGTTTTGATGACTGCCATTTTATACTAAAGCTTCAGATGTGGAACAGCTAGCCCATCTTCCTGTGCATTTATTTTTCATTAGTTCCTTTGATATTCTTGACCTTTTGTTTTTACAGGTGAATTTTGTTATTTTTTCTAGCCCTATAAAATAATTTTTACATAGTATGATTGATATGACAGTCAATAAGTAAATTAATTTATACAGAATTGTCACTTTTATTATATTAGCTCAGCCTATCCATGAGCAATTGATATTTTTCCAATTATTTAGATCTGATTTAATTTGTGTGATAAGTGTTTTGAAATTGGTTCATGGAGTTCCTGGGTTTGTTTTGGCAAGTAGACTCTCAAGTATTTTATATTGTCTACCATTACTTTAAATGGAATTTCTCTTTCTATCTCTTGCTGCTGAGTTTTGTTGGTCATGTATAGAAATGCTGATTATTTCTGTGAGTTTATTTTATATCCTCCAACTTTGCTAAAGTTGTTAATTGTTTCAAGTAGTTTTTAGTTGATTCTTTAGGATTCTCTAAGTATAGCATCATATCATCTCCAAAGAGTGATAGGTTTGTTTCCTCCTTGCCTATTCTAATTCCTTTAATTCCCTTTTCTTCTCTGATTGCTAAAGCTACATTTATAGTAAAATATTAAATAATATAGGTGATAATGGACATCCCTCTTTCAACCCTGATCTTATTGTGAAGGCCTCTAACTTATCTCAATTACATATAATGCTTTGTGATGGTTTTAAGTAGAAACTGATTATTATTTTAAGGTAAGCTCCACCTATCCCTATGTTCTTGAATGTTTTTTATTAGGAACAGGTGCTATATTTTGTCAAAAGCTTTCTCTGAATCTATTGAGATATTCATATGATTTTGGTCAGGTTTTTATTGATGCAGTTGATTATATTGATAGTTTTCCTAATGTTGAACCAGCCTTGCATTCCTGGTATAAATCCCACTTGGTAATAGTGTCTTATCCATATCCATTAGGGAAATTAGTATATTATTTTCTTTCTCTTTTGTATCTGCCTTGTTTTGTTATCAACACCCTATTCTTGTCATAAAAAGAATTTGGTAGAACTCCTTCTTCACCCATTTCCCCACATAATTTGTATATTATTGGAATTAATTGTTCTTTAAATGTTTGGTAGAATTCACTTGCAATCGCATTTGGCCCTGGAGATTTTTTCTTAGGGATTTCATTAATGGCTTGTTCAATTTCTTTTTCTAATATGCGCTTATTTAAGGATATTATTTCCTCTTCAGTCAACCTGAGCAATTTATATTTTTGTAAATATTTATCAATTTCATGTAGATTGTCAAATATATTGGCATATAGCTGGGCAAAAGAGTTCCTAATTATTGCTTTAATTCCCACTTCATTGGTGGTGATATCACCACTTTCAATTTTGATACTGGTAATTTGGTTTTCTTCTTTCTTTCTTCTTAATCAAATGAACCAAAGGTTCATATATTTTATTGTGTTTTTTTTTTCATAAAACCAGCTCTTAGGTTTTTTTTGTTTTGTTTTCTTTCGTTTTTGTGAGACAATTGGGGTTAAGTGACTTGTCGAGGGTCACACAGCTAGTAAGTGTCAAGTGTCTGAGGTCAGATTTGAACTCAGGTCCTCCTGAATCCATGGCCAGTGCTCTAATTCTATAGTTTTCTTGCTTTTAATTTTATCAATTTCTCCATTTATTTGCAGGATTTCTAATTTAGTATTTATTTGGGGATTTTTAATTTGTTCTTTTTCTAGCTTTTTCAGTTGGATGCCCAATTCATTGATATCCTCTTTCTCTTTTTTATTCGTGTAAGCATTTAGAGGTAAAAAATTTACCCTAAGCACTGCTTTGGCTGCATCCCATAGATTTTGGTATGTTGTCTCATTATTGTCATTGTTGTGGATGAAGTTATTGACTGTTTCTATTATTTGTTGTTTGACCTACTCATTCTTTAAATTAGAATTATTAAGTTTCCAATTGATTTTCATTCTACCTTTCCCTTTCTTTATTACATGTAATTTTTATTGTATCATGATCTGAGGAGGATTTATTTATTATTTCTGCCTTTCTATACTTGACTATGAGGTTTTTGTGCCCTAATACATGGTCAATTTTTGAATATGTTCCATGTGGCACTGAGAATCAGGTATATTACTTTCCATCTTCACTCAATTTTCTCCAGACACCTATCATTCTATTCACCTTTTTAACTTGTTTCTTAATTATTTTGTGGCTAGATTTCTAAGAGGGGAATATTCAGATTCCCCACTAGTATAGTATTTCCTCTTTTAACTCATTTAACTTCTCTAAGAATTTGGATGCCATATTACTTCGTGCATACATGTTTATTATTGATATTAATCCATTATCTATTGTACTTTTTAGCAAGATGATTAGATGTATTTTTGCCTTTGCTTTGTCTGAGATAAGGATTGCCACCCCTGCTTTTTTGAGTTTAGCTGAAGCATAATATATTCTTCTCCAACCTTTTACCTTTACTCTATGTATATATCTCTGATTCAATTTTGTTTCTTTTAAACAGCCTATTGTAGGATTCTGGATTTTAATCCTCTCTGCTATTCCTTCTGTTTTATGGCAGAATTAATCCCATTCACATTCACAGTTATTATTACTAGCTATCTATTTCCCTCCCCCTTTGAACTTTTGCCCTCTTTTTTCACTGTATTCCTCCTCACAAACATTTTGCTTCTTACCCCTACATCCCCCAATATGACTTCCCTTTTTTCTCCCCTGCTTCTGCCCTCCCTTCTATCAGTGCCCTCCCTTTTCCCCTTACCTTTTGCCTCCCTAAGAAACAAGATAAATTTCTTTATCCAAATGAGTGTACATGCTATTCCCTCTTTTAACCAAATCTGATGAGAGTAAGTTTGAAACAATGCTCACTCCTACCTTCTTTCCCTCTATTATAACAGGTTTTTTGCACCTCTTAATATGATGTAATTAACCCCAATCCACCTCCCCTTTCTTCTTTTCCCCATAAATGCCTTTTTTCACCTGTTAATTTTTTTATATCATCACATTAAAGACAATTTCTATTTATGTGCTCTGTGTATATTTCTTCTGTCTCCCAAATAAATATATAGTTCTCAGGAGTTATCTTCCCATGTAGGGACGTAAACAGTTTTACCTTATTGAATAACTTTTTTCCCCATTTACCTTTTTAAACTTATCTTGATTCTTGTATGTTAAGGTCAAATTTTCTATTCAGTTCTGTTCTTTTCATCAGGAAGCCTTGAAAGTTCCATATTTCATTGAATGTCCATCTTTTCCCCTGAAAGAAACTGATCATTTTTGGGTAAAAGATTCTTGGTTGCATCCAAGTTCCTTTGCCTTCTGGAATATCATATTCCAAGCCTTGTTACCATTTCATGTTGAAGCTGCCAGGTCCTGTGCAATCCTTACTGTGGATCCATGATATTTAAATTTCTTCCTTTTGGCTGCTTGGTATATTTTCTCCTTCATCTGATAATTCTGGAATTTTGCTATAATATTCCTTGGAGTTTTCCTTTTGAGGTCTTTTTCAGGAGGTGATCAATGGATTCTTTCAATGATGATTTTATCCTCTCTTTCTATAATATAAGGGCAGGTATCCTTGATTATTTCCTGGAATATGTTGTCTAGATTGTATTTTCTGATCATGGTTTTCAGGCAGTCCAATAATTCTCAAGTTGTATCTCCTGGGTCTATTTTCCATGTTAGTTGTCTTTCCAATTCTGTTTGAGTCATTGCTGGTGTTTTATGGATTCATTAGCTTCCATCTGTCCAATTTGAATTTTTAAGCCATTGTTTTCTTTAGAAAGCTTTTGTACTTTCTTTTCCATTTGGCCAAATGAACGTTTTAAGGAATTGTTTTGTTCAGTCAATCTTTGTGCTTCCTTTTACAAGCTGTTGATTCTTTTTTGATAATTTTCTTGTGTTGCTTTCATTTCTCTCTCCATTTTTTCTGATCCCTCTCTCAATGGATTTTTAAAATACTTTTTGAACTCTTCCAAGAAAGCTTTTTTTCTTGAGGCCAATTCATCTTCCCTCTTGAGGCTTCAAATATAGTCAATTTGAGAGTACTGTCCTCATCTGAGGTTGTCTTTAGCTTTTTCCTGTCAATGTAGAACCTCTCAATGGTAATAGCACTTTTCTGTTCCTTACTCACATTGCAGCTAATTTTTTTTTAAAGTTGAGGTTTGCTCCTGGGGCACAAGGGTCACTTTCAAGCTTCTTGTGCTAAGTGGTAGAGGCTGTGTCACTGACTTTCTACTCTGAATCCTCTATGGCTTGTGGATTTCTAATTGCCTTGGGCTTGCTCCCTGTGCTTGCTTCAGGTGCTGATGGTCAGGTCCAGTTGTGCCTGTCCTGTGGGTGGCCCTTCAACTGGCAGAAAACACACTCTACTGGTGCTGATAGACTTCGCAAGTGGCCCGCTATGCCACCAGCTTGTTGAGCCATGCTCAAGGGGCCTCAGTTACTCCAATGTGGCTATGAGCTTCCTGCTGACTTGGCCAGACCTCCTCCATGCTGCACCATGCTGTCTGAGCTGCACTGTGCTCCCCTTTTGCCTGAGTGAGAATGACCTTTCTGGAACTCTTCTAAATTATCTCAAGTTGGAAAATTATGTGTCTCTGTCTTTTTGTAGGTTTTGTAGTTTAAGAATCTGTTTAGTGGCTTGATTTAATGTTGTTTTTGTGGGATATTTGGGAGAGCTCAGGCTTTCTTCTCTCCACCATCTTTCCTCTGACCCTTGCTAATTGACATATTCCTTTCAACTACTTATTTCCAGGTTGTGCGATCCCTTCACTCATCCCATCTAGTGATAAATTATACTTTAAAAAATAAGTTTAATACCTCCTCTTCTCCAAGTTCATGTGGCTTAAGACATGGATTTTGGTCCTTGACTTCTGTATTAATTCCCTTCTTTTCTCAGTTAAGGGGGTAAAGATACCAAAATCTTTTGAGTTTTGAAAAACACAGAGTGATACTCATCAATCTGGTGTTCAAACAACTGGGTTTGTAATCAACACTGAATCAGAGGCCTGATAATTAAAAAAGTGAACTTCTCTATCCAGGTCAGTAGAAATAGAGACAATGACTCTTCTAGTGATTGGTTCAAATCTAGACATGAACTTGGTGGGATTAATGATTTTTAAGAAGTGAGCTAAGTTTTGAACCTGTTCCTCAAAACCTTGACATGTTATGGAGCTAAGGTATTGGGGAAAGTATGTATTTGTTTTTGCTTCTCTAATGTAAATAACCATTTGTAAAAGCTAATTTATGTTGATTGGTTAAATGGAAATGTAGAACTAATCGATGGTTCCTAAGAATGGGAGGAACACATAGGATGAGGGCTGATGGTAACAGAGAAAGAGAAAGTCATAAAAACCTTAGAATACCTTAGAAACCTTAAGATATACTTAGAACTTTGAGATAGAAATATATCTTTCCTATTCCTGGGATAGTGAGTTAGAGAATCCTATTTACACACACACACACCCCAACACCAACACCACCACCATAAACAACAACAAAAACAACAAATGAATAGTCTTATACCTTGCTATTAGCCCTTTAGAATTCCTCTCTGTTATCTCCTTAGAAGCATGTGGTATGGTTCATGAAGAAGGACCATTATAATGTTATAATGTTGTCACCTATGTGCTTCTACTCCACATATCTGGAGTGTCGAAGTGTCATTTTCCTCTTCTTGATTTTCTTTCTTTCTTTCTTTCTCTCTTCTTCTTCTTCTTCTTCTTCTTCTTCTTCTTCTTCTTCTTCTTCTTCTTCTTCTTCTTCTTCTTCTTCATATGGTCACATTTTAGCCACACCATACTCCCATTCCATATGATATTTTCTTGCCATAGTAGATAAGTGAAAATCTTCACATCAAAGAAATTCATACAGATTCAGGACATTCCTTCATCCTACCCACTATAGCCCCACACACATACACACACACACACACACACACATGTGTAGTCTGCTGTTCAATTTCTCTATCACAATGTAAGCTCCGTGAAACCAGAGAATCTTTTTACTTCTTCTTTGTATGACTAGAACTTTGTTTAGTGATTGGAAGACAGTAGAGTTTTAAATCAATGGTTGATTGGTTAGATAGAATGGGCAGGATTCATATTGGTAAGGACTTTTTTTTTTTTAAATCAGAGAGATAAATGTGCATTTGTCCCTCAAGACAAAGAGAGAGAGGCCAGTAGTATAGAGCAGGGTAGTCACATGGAAGACGTGTTCAAGGAATGTCAACTTGGTATCTATGGAGAGAATAGAATTTATAGAAATGAAGACAATAGTTCAGGTAAATGATAATAATGACAGGACCTGGAGTAATACCTATAAGAATGAAAATAAATCATATGATATTATGAACAGTTAAACTTGTAGATAGCACCATTATTATCTAAATATAAAGGCAGAGAAAGTGCAGCAAATGGAATTTTTGGATTTAGTGTCAGAAAGACAGGAGATCAAATCTTTTATACTGCTGGCTGACTGTAGGTAAGTCACTTAACTGTTGTTTTATTATTTTTCCCAATTTAAAATCAGTATTATAGTAGCACTAATTTTGATGAAGTTTTTATGAAGAACAAGTGTGATAATATTTATAAAGTGATTTGTAAACCTATAAACATCATATACTTATTAGCTATTATTATTAATATGATATAAACTTAATAATTCAATATGGTCTGGATAATATAGCTTTGTATCATATTGATGAATATTTCACTAAAATCTGAATTTCACACAAAATAAGCTTTCTTTTTTTTTTAAAGAGAAGGCTTTTTTTTTTATTTTAAATTTTTTTTTAGTGAGGCAATTAGGTTTAAGTGACTTGCCCAGGGTCACACAGTTAGTAAGTGTTAAGTGTCTGAAGCCAGATTTGAACTCAGCTCCTCCTGACTCCAGGGCCGGTACTCTATCCATTGGGCCACCTAGCTGCCCCCTAAAATAAGCTTCTTAAGAAAATATTTCATCTAGAAAATTAAGATGATCAAAATGATGATGATGCAAATAATAACAATAATAACAATAATTTGATTCATATAGCACTTTTCAGGTCACATTTTTTACCTTTACAATCTTCACAAAATCTTTCGCAGGAAGATACACTAGGTATTGTTAATTCCATTTTTCAAATATTACATATGAGGTTCAGATAAATTAAATATCTCATTAAAGAGAGCAAAGAGCTAAGGATTATCTAGCTAAAATTTGAATCCATGTCTTTTCATTTCTAATTCTATGTTTCCTATTACAAAATGATGCTTTGTTTTAGATCACTTTAGGATACATTTTTATCAGCAATTTTTCCTCTTATTATACATTAATGAATTAACCAATAAACATTAATTGAGTACCAATTATGTGCCAGGCACTTTGATAAGCACTGGAGCTATAAAAAATGTCAAAAGAGATTCCTTGGTCCTTAAGGAGATCAGAATCTAATGGGGGAGGTAACATAGGAGATATATGTCTGTGTATGTATGTATGTCTAAACAAAGCAAACTTAATGCAAGATGAGACTGTGAGAGGGAAAGAGAACTGAGATGATGGAGTGAAAGCAGTAACCCTGTTGGACTATCCCAATATTCCAGTCTGATCATCTCTAAAATAATGCCTTAGTTATAATTCTAGATGGAAGAGAAAAAAAAAAGACCAAGGTGAGACATTTTAATAGCTTAAGAGAACTTAGGATGTAAGTAGGATTGATCTGTAACACACAGATAGAATCTAGTCTGGAATGCATGCCAGGGTAACACCAGAGGTGGCCATTGGAAATGGCTGGTAATGGGGCAGCAGCAGTTTGAGGAGCTCCCAGACCAGAGATAGTAAAGGTGTCAGGAATACTGATCAGAAAAATACAGCAGGAGTTCTTTTTCTGCCATTGGGTACAAGACTTGGCAATGTTTGGTAACTCACTTGTCAATATTCATTTCAGAGTCCATGTTCAAGGTCCCAGTCCAGGACAGAGAACAATGATTTGGTTTATCACAAAGAAGTAGGGACCCTGGTCAAAGTTTTAGGCCAGAGAGAAGTACCAGTACTTGTAGCTATGGGAGCAAAGGGGACGTTCCTTGGTAAAGAACACAACATATCCTTTGACCCAGGAATACCAGTATTAGCTACATATACCAAAAAGAACATAAAAAAGAGAAAGGGACCCACCTATACAAAAATATTTACAGCTTCTCTTTTTTTGTGGTGGCAAAGAATTGGAAATTATGGGGATGTCCATCAATTAGGAAATGGCTGAACAAGTCATGGTATATGATTGTAATAGTATCCTATTGTTCTGTAAGAAAGGATGGGCAGTCATATTTCATAAAAACCTGGAAAGACTTACATGAACTGATGCTGAGCAAAGTGAGCAGAACCAAGTGATCATTGTACATAATAACAGCAACATTGTGCAATGATGAACTATAATGGGCTTAGCTTTTTTCAACAATGCATGGTCCTAGACAATTCCAAAATACTCATGATGGAAAATGCTCTCCACATCCAGAAAAAGAACTGAATGCACATAAAATCATACTATTTTCATCTTTTTTCATTTGTTTCTTCTTGGTTTGTTTCCCCTTTTGTTCTGATTCTTTTCTTACAACATGATTAATGTTGAAATAGGTTTGACATGATTGTATCATATAACCAATATCAAATTGCTTTCTTGCTTCAGGAGCAGTGAGGGCATAGAGGGAGAAAGAAAAATTTGGAACTCAAAATCTTACAAAAAAGAATGTTGAAAACTATCTTTACATGTGGTTGGGGAAAAAATAAAAGAAAATACTATTAAAAAACACACACAACACTAACCAGGAGATCAGTGACCACAATTATTCCCAGATCACATGACTTTTAAATCACCAAAACCTTGTAGACTTTCAGAACTGGATCTGAAAACAGCCATATTAAAGATGTTAATGATTGGGACAGTACATTCCACTCCTAGGTAAGCAAAGCCCAACTATAACATAAAGTTCAAAATCAAGAAATAGGCTGGGAAAATGATAAACTCCAAAAAAATAATAACTTGACCCCCCAAAAAGCTAGTAAGGTGATAGGGAAGAAAAAGAAACAAATTCAGAAGATGAAAATGTGAAAATAGTTACAAACAAAGCATCAAATGAATATATACATATATATATATATATGTATACAGTTATATATAGCTTATCTATATATGTATACACACACATATACATATACATACATGTACATGCATATATATGTATATATAGTGGTAGATTAAAAATTAGGAAAAGAACTACAAGTGATACAAGAAAATTATGAAAAGAAAATTAAGAGCTTGGGGAAAGAGGCACAAAATATACTGAAGAAAATAACACCTTAAAAAACAAACAGAGGGGCAGCTAGGTGGCGCAGTGGATAGAGCACTGGAGTTAGGAGTACCTGAGTTCAAATCTGACCTCAGAAACTTAACAATAGTTGTGTGACCCTGGGAAAGTCACTTATCCCCAATTGCCTCACTAAAAAACAAAAACAAAAACAAACAAACAGAATTAGCCAAATGGTAAAAGAGGCACAAAATTCAATGAAGAAAATAATTCTTTAAAAATGAGAATTGGGGAAGTGGAAGGTAATTAGACAATGACACATCAAGAAACAAAAGAAAGTCACAAAAATGAAAAAAAAATAGAAAAGGTGAAATATGTCATTGGAAAAACAACTGACATAAAAATAGATCTAGGAGAGATAACTATCTAATAACATCATTCACAAATGTCCATCCATTGCTCCTCCCCTGCAATTGTGATAATTTGATTAATGTAGAAAGAGGAGGGGATTGTAAATAAGAGGGCAGATTAAGGGAGAAAGTGACCAAAAGTAAAAGGTTCAGGATAAAAAAAAGAGAAGAATAAAAAGAAAAAAATAGGATGAAAAGAAATACATAGTTGGTAACCATAACTGTAAATGTGAATGGGATGAACTCACTCATAAAACAAATTTATAGCAGAATGGCTTAAAAATCAGAATCCAACAATATTCTGTTTACAAGAGATATTCATGAAACAAAAAGATACAAAGACACAAAATAAGTGCTGGAGCAAAATCTATTATGCTTTAGCTGAAGTAAAAAAAATGCAGGAAAATGCAGGAGGGAGAGGAAGACAGATCTAGAAACCATAATCTCAAAGTAAATAAAAACTAGGTTTCCCTTTAAAAATCGCTCAAAACTTGAGTTGCTCACTCCCATTACATGTATGTAATATGTCTGGAGCTTAAAGTAATTGGTTCAATAACTATTCCCAATTTGTGTGCTGTCTATGCCACTCATCACCACAGAGCGTTAATATAAAGTTATACTATTATGGTACTTAGCAAATACATGGGTCTAAGGGCTACCCCACAATTCCTAGTCTTCAGGTACAGTTTTCCTCCCTACCATATTTATTTCAAGACATAACATCATGATGAATAAATCCCTCCATCATACCAGAGTACAGTTTCCTACCAAAAGTTCAACCCACTGCTTAGGTGGGTCAAGCAGGTCTTGGCTTCTACAATGTCTCTTTACCAGATTCTGCTTCATCTGCTTGCAGCTCTGGTGGGTTTTGTGACCTCCTCTTTCTGAGGAGGCATATGGAGAAGAGGTTCCATTTATTCACAGGCACATGGAAGAAAACTGTTGGAGAGAGACAGAGAGAGACAGAGAGACAGAGAGAGCTGTTCCTCTGTAATGTGTGGCTCACAAAAGTCCCCCTTATTGGAAAGCTGCCAGGGAATAGTTTGAGAGATTGTCCATACACACCTTTTAAATATACACTCAGTTGCAGTTCAGTATCTCTTGTATCATCCATCTTTACACGTCCCCAACCAGCCAAGAAATTCTTCCCCAATTCCATGATACCAGCTTCCTGGTTACCCATAGGTAGAAGAAGGATTCTAAGCTTCTAGTTCTTGAAACCAAGCAGGAAATGGTGTACATGCTCTGAAGTGGAGAGAAGAATCCATTACTCATGCCCAGAGGAAAGTCCATTCCAAGTGTTTATGTGCCTTTCTATAATGACTGCTGACCATATCATGGAAAGGGGCATGTGGCATTTGATGAGGTCCATGAATAGCTTATGTGCCTTAAAACTTTAAGTACATAATCAGCATTCTAAGTTTAGCCACTGGACTGATTAACAGAAGTCAGCATTTTATGTCTTTTTCTTTATTGTTAAATTGTGCTTGAGACATTAAATAAACAATTGACATTTTACCCTCATATGACAATTCATTTGATGTGATATTCTGAACCATTTTTCTAATCATATCATCCTAGTGCATAACTTACAGCTCTTACTTTTATTCAGGTTTGTCTTTATTATATCGAAATTTATTTTAAAATCATCAGCCTTCTCCTAATGTCATTTGCAGAATCTGAATTGACTTCCCTACCAAAACAGGTAAATTCTCCTGTAACTATTTCCTCTAATAGTCAATAGATTTATAATAGGGGCTCTAACAGGTGGACTTCTATTCCTGTAACAAGACAGTGTTGTATTTTTATCTGGTACTTTAGAGGAAAGAGAAAATCTCCCAAGAATAGAACAAAGGAGAAAGTGGGGAGAAATCCCAAATCAGAAACCAGCTTTTATTGTTTTCATTTTATGAGGAAGCAGGGGGAGGGAGGGATCTACAAGTTATTAAACATAACTAAATAGAGATCTTTCAAATAATCTTGATACTGATAATTCTGGATCATACTCCTTCAGAGACACAATGGCAAATTCAAAACAGTCAATGGGGAAAAACAATCTACATTCCCTTTCTTCAACTTTAAATCTTGTCCCTGAACTGAAATAAGGAACTACTGAATTCTGCAGGAAGGATACAGAGAAAACACTGTTGAGCTCTTAGCACGTACAATTGTTCTATATATATTTTTTTCTACAGATGATTTACAGGTTATAGGCACGATGTAACCTTTCTCTTTAAAACTGAAAAACAGATTAAGCAGAGCTGATTAACTGAGACTACAGACAGTTATACTGTCAATGGTGGTGGTGGTGGTGGTGGGGTCTTTAACAAAGCACTTCTCTCTGAACCCTCCCACTGCATTCACTTGCAAATCACTGTGATCCTAACAAGGTCTGTTCTCCCCCACCCTAGACCAAGACCTTCTCATGTTGAGCACTGCGGCTCCATCAGCAGCAATATCTCTCTGTGTGAGGGACGTTCCTTATTAATCAGGGACACTGAATGGAAACCAATCAGATTGAGAGTCCCTTTGGCTTCAGTTTCCTGCCTGCCTGAGTTAAAAGTGATTCTGAGGGAGGGAATCACAGTTAGAGGCAAGAAGATTCAGCAGTGAAATATTTTATGTTAGAAGCAAAGTGAAGGAATCAGACCGAAGCAACACTGGATTGTCAGTTTATTATTAAGAAAACCTACAACTTTTCATATTCCTTAAAAAAGGTAAGTGGCTTGTTTAGTGTGTATGTGTGTGTGTGTGTGTGTGTGTGTTTGTGTGTGTGTGTGTGTGTGTGTGTGTGTGTGTGTGAAAGAGAAAGAGAGAGGGCTTTTTGCAATGAAGTTGCATAAATCTTTAAATATCTCCTCTAAGTTGCTTTCTGTATCCTCTTTCTATTTTAATATTTGGAAACAAAAAAGAATAAATATGAGCTATTTCAATAAAAGTGCAAGATTTATGAATAACAACACTTGTTATGCATGTTTTATTTACTTTTAGAGTTAATAAAAGTATATGTCTATTTCTCATGTGAATTCAGATGCATGCATGCCAGGTCATTATAAAAGATGAAATACACTTATACACTGATTTGCATGGTCTGACCTCAGTGCTATTAAGTTAACTATGCACCAGCATGATCTGTGGAAAGTGCATTTTTCCATTCCACAGTTTCAAAACTCTGTTTTTCTCATTAATTCTTATTTTAATAAAATGTTATAAGTTTAAAATGTTTTCAGCTAAAGACATGTATAGTTACCCCTTTAGTTGTGTTATATACCTTTCTCCATTAGAGATTGGATTAAGTGATGATTAAGATCTTCCATCCCTTTTTGAAGTAAAGGTTTCTATTTGATAATCAGTAAACCCTAGTTAAATATTGGTTAAATACTATTTAGTTTATATGACTGTCTCCTTTGGTAAAGGTGATGCTTTTTCACATATGCTAACTCAAACTCAGCAGCCTCAAAGTAAAATACAATTTACCAGAAGTGCTAATATCCTAGGAAACCTGTTCTTTATGTAACAAGAGCAAGAGAAAAAAAAATTAAAGAGAAAGAGCCAGATAACAGGAGGAAAATATCAAAGGCAAAATTGGCATATTGAATTAAAAGTGGTTTGGCAGATGCAATTGCTTAATAAAGCATTTTTGACATGCAATATGTATGCAATCACATCAATTCAATTGTAGAGAGCACAGCAGTCTGAAACAAAGAGTGATGAATGCCAACTCTCAAGGAATCAATATTCTCTGAAGTGACATGGTCGTGGGCATCCTGTAACAATTTATTTTCCCTTGACCTGTTAAATAAGTTAGGAAAATATAAGATGATACAGAGCACTAACTGACTACAGTAGAAAAGTTTCAGAATATCTACCCAGATCAACTTTCCTCATGAGAGCATAATTTAGTAGTGCAAGAGAAAATGTTTATTTTTTTAGAGATGTGATATTAGTTTTAATGGACTTTATATCCGGCATATTATTGCTTAGGGAATTTTAAGAAACTAACATTCTCCATTTCTCACCCCCAACCCAAAGGTAACCTATCAAACCCAGAAAATGCATAGAACTAAATGAATAGAACTGTCTTATTAGATACAGAAGTAGTAACTTTCACCTGACAGAAATAAAGCTTCATTTAGTAACATTTGATATAGTTATGAGATTAATAATATATTCTACTGTAGCAACTAAAAATGGGCATAATAATTCAAGGCTCATAGGTGTGAAAAGTGTCATTAATTTTTTAAGTAGCAGATTGACTATGTTAATTAGATTCTACTTGCTTCTTAGCAAGTGGACAGAGATTGTATTAAATGATCATGTCCTACTGGTGTTTCTTGGTCAGGGATAACACTGTCCAACTCTGTGATGGATATATGAACTGAACTGAAGTTATTTTGAAAGGTCAAAAACATAAATGGAACAATTCATTTTAATACTACATGCTTATTTATTGAGTTGACACAGAATAACATCCTTAGGTTTATAGCATGCGAAATCCCATGAAAGTGCATTGCTGGACAACATAAATGATAGGAACAAAATTTAAGTGCAAAGTATAATGTGAAAAGATAGTAAAGTGGGAGTAATAAGTATTCCTTTATAGGAGATGTTCACCAAGATTCTTTTGTATCAGTACTTGTTAGAACATTCATATTAGTAAAATCTGTGTTCATATGGGGAATAATATTAAGGCAAAATTTGCTTTCTTCAGAGTAATATCTTGAAATATGAATTGGATTTGTTTTTTATGATGAAATCATAAATATCATGACCTTTTCTTTATAAATCAACCCATAATAATCTTTTAATGCTTGATGTTGGTGGCAGAACTTTATTTATATTTTAATGTTATTATATCATACAATTGAAATAGAAATTGATGATAGTATTGCTTAAAAATGTCTCTCCATTTCACAATTATTTCAAAATCAATTGTCTTTTTCCCCTGTCTCAATCACATGTTGCTCTTCTTTTTAAGGAGTGAACTGGCATAGGATATCTTTATAATCCCATCCTGTGAAGGTGCATTATTTTTGTGTGGGGGACATTGAGAATGGAGGGGAATTTTTCTTTAAGCCATAAATGGACTAGTATGGTATTTCATTTCATCCTAGATTTATTTTTCAGTTTGACATTTCCATTTGTTAAAAAAGTCCTAAAAATGAACAGTGAAACTCTTTTTTATTACTGTTTATCTCTCTTCATGAGAATGTGAGAGGAAACATAGTCCCTTTGCTGATAAGTGGCTTTATAGCATTGGAAGACTTTTGAGGTTTGATCTGAAAAGAATTTCTTTTACAATACTATAAGTAGGCAACATATTACTTCTATTTTCATGTGCTGTTTCTAAGAATGCGTGTGTGTTTTAAAATTAGGAACACTGAAATTTTCCAACTACAAAAATCTTTCTCATCCATCTGTAGTAGCTTCTGAATGCACAATAGAAAACACACTAGTAGAACCTATGTTAAAATCAACTTTCCAGATTTATAAGTATTACGAGTGCAGTTTAAAGGTTCGAATGAAGCCTTAACATTATTTTCATGTATTAACGAAGGATAACTTTGGAAGGACAAATATGAATTTTATTTTAAAAATTAAAGATAAAACATTAACCATTACTTGATATAATAATTGCAAAATTATCAGACACTGTTTTGATTAATGTTTTAAATGTACTACATAAGTTCAAAATGTAAAATCAGTAATAAAGTTTGCCATACAAAATGTATCTTTCATCAAATAAGTGGTGATCTAAAAGACCTATGAGATGATAAGGATTCTCATATTTGCAATGTGATTATTATTTTTAGGGAGGAATATAACTGGAACCATAAAATCCACCTGATTAGTAAAGTCAAGAAAAAAAAAAGGCTTTTAAAATTGTTCTTCCAATAAGCACTTTACCTCTACAATGCATATATCCCTGTGGAGGTTAGCAGGGTACTGAGTTTCATTTTTGTGTGGAGTGATACTAAAAAAGAATTTAAAAGCAACATCAAATAATTGACATGTAATCAAACAATCCAATTAGGATTTGTATATTTCTTACTTTAGGACCAGCATCATATTAGGTGCTGCATAGTATTCAAGGAGGCATGTCATGCACTCATTCAATGTTATTATTCTAAAGGAGAGATAAACATTTTCTGTAGGTCTGAAAGTGTCAGCTATATTGGTCCACTAGCTTGGAGAGAAGAAAAAGTAAAAGAGAAATAGATAAAGTGGACAAAAGACACATGTTGAAAGAGAAGTAAAAGACAGGGATTGATCTTGGTGAGAAAGAAGAAGAAAAAAAAAGAAGTGTTTTATGCTCCACTACCAAGAACCACCTCATGTAACCCTAAAGTCTCTAAGTGCCATGGAATAGTGACCTGATTGCTTTAACAGGAACAGGTTATATATATATATATATATATATATATATGCTTTCACATTCAACATTTTACATCAATTTCTTCAATATTTAGTTGTCTTGCAAAGGGCTTCCCCAAATTGGTCTCTAATTCTAAGCTATGGAATTGCTTCATTGATATTTATGCATCATGGGGCAGATAATAATGATTAATAGAATTCTGGTTTAGATAAAGAAACAATTTTATTTATGTTAAAGGAATGAACACTATGCTATTTCAAGTTTCCTCTACAAACAATTAGTTTTCTAGTCATTTCATTTTTTTTCTCCATGATTTTCCAGTGGAATAAAGTTAATACATAAAGTCAAATGGGTTGGGGAGGAGAATGATTTAAAAGTTATGAGGACTTTTTCCTTTTTATGGCAGCCTTAATGTTTCAATATACTTAAACCTAAGTTTAGCACTCTAACAGAATGATCACATACACACATCAAGAAGCAATATTAGGAAAAGCAAAACCCTAGCACTATAACTGTGTTGTTTTATAATAACACTGAAAGCCCTCTCTGAAAAAAAAAGTGATGATAATATATCTTTTTGAGTGTAAAGGAAAAAAAATGCAGGCATCAGGAGTTTTTAACAGAAAAAAAAAGGCTGCCCTTCTCAATAATGTTACATGGGAATACATACATACATGCATGCATATATGCATACATATTTACATAACTCTTCATTCCATTAGTTTAACAAATTGAAAATCAATTTAATGTTTAATCAGTTGTTTAGCATTCCCTGCTAAATAAGAATACTTTAGTATACCTTAACAATCAATAAAATATTAGAGCATGTTATTATTTCATAAGTATAGATTTAAAGTATATACACTTTAGAGTCAATTCTTAGTTATAAAATCAAATAATGAAGAATAACTATTATTTCTTTTATTTTTAGCCCTAAGTGGTCATTAATTTTCAATTAAAATACTAGATTTGCAAATAATATCAGATGTTTTGAACTTAAGTGACACAAATTTGTATATTTTTAAATGTAGTAGTTGTTTCATGCTATAGAAATTCTGTTTGGCCATGGAAATAAGCACTTATTTATTTGTATGTGGACTACATGAGGATGACGTCATATGCCAAATGTAATTTTGCCATCTCCTTATTGGTCGAAGCATGATTCCAACCAAACCCTAAAACACATTAAAGAAATATATTAATAGATCGCCAAAGATAATTAAGGGAGCCACTGTAATTCATATAGAATATATAATGTATTAAACCCATTTTGTTCAAGTTTAAAAAGTTTTTTAAAAACTTCAATGTAAAATATAATTTTTGTTTGTTTTCGTCACCAGGAACCATGCTAGGTATGCATTAAAATTTCTATGAGACTAAGTTTATCCCAGGACTACCAAACATTCTCTTTTGTATTCTATTTTTGATTCAAAAGGAGGTTACTATAGCAATATAGTTTAATTGCCAGAAATCATTTTGCAGTATTTTTATAAATGTTCATTTTCTGCAAGATAAATATTACTTATTAAAATAAGGTGAATTTAAAAAATGATACTTAAAACTATACATAATAGTCAGATTTCCCACTTTATACACACACACCCACACACACACACACACACACATATATATATAAGCCATATATGTTATAGACAAACATATATGGTTTGTATGTATGTCTGTGTGTGCCTTATGGCAAGTAGTACTGTACTGAGAAATATACTCATTTATAGTTTGTTTTTTTAGTTATAAATCCATGGCGAAAACTTATATTAGGCAGATGTGAGTACCACTTTGGATGTGAAACTTGCAAAAGATATAACATCAAACAGAAGCATATAATTAACATTTGAAACAATCATTTTCATTTATTTAATTATTTGTTTGGTTTGTTTGCTTGTTTATTTCTTTGTTTAAAGAGAGATGAGCTATGTGGTGTTGTGTGCATAAAACTCTAAACTAGCCATTTCAATATGGAGATATGGATTTAAATATTACTTAAGGCTAAGTTGGGAATGACTTTGGCCCATTCTTTTCACATTTAAAAGACTGTCTTGATGGAAAGTGTAATATCTTTGTCCATTTAAGTTCACACAAATGATAAAAAACAGTGCAAAAATATTATGTACTATGCATAAGTCAAGGTTTGAGTAAAATCTTTCAGCCTGGGACTATGACTAAATTTATTTATCTGTCTATTAATTATAAATGTTATTATAGGGACAAATTCAACTTCATTCTCATATTTCATGAGAATATTTAGTCTTTAAGAAAATTACCTTTTAAGCTTAATATTTTAGCAATAGTCTTTGTCTTCCTTTCTTAATTATAGCCCCTTAGTGTTTGTTGAATTCATTTTTTTTTCATTGAAATGTTACTTAAATTGAAATATAACCATATATTTTTTTCTCTTTTTATAATACTTGTATGGTAATCTCATTTTAAGGGAATTTTCTTGAAATAAAATTGTCTGTTTATGTTGGAATTTATTTAGACACTATAGGATGATTATATGTAGTGTTGAGTGGTAGAAAGGAAAGGTTTAATTGTTTTGCTTTAAAAAAGAGAGAACAACTTTGTTATTTAGATGTAAGTGCATGAGATAAGAGATTCATGATCTTTTTCACATGTCGCACTACATTGGACATCTAGTGAAGAACATGGACCCCTTCTTAGATTGGTACTTGTAAATGGATAAAATAAAATGTATGGCAGTAAAAGAGAAAACACAGTTATATAAAAATGCCGCTACAAAAACATATTTTAAAAGCCTTCAGGTTAAGAAATTCAAAGACAGACATTTTCTCATTTAATCCTAGTTATATTTTAAATTTAAAATTATTGCTACTGAAGAATTTTACATAAGATTTCATTCATCTCTGAGGATTATGTTATATGTTTAGTGAAATCAGTTTCCTATATGATCTATATTTTGTGACCCAGAAATATCTGTTCGAAAACAAAAATTAATTTGGAATAGATTCAAAATTTGCAAGAATTTTTTTCTAATATCAATTTCCTTATATTTTCATCCTGTTTTTCTTTACCTTCCTCATTACCTACAAAGCAGACACTATCATTTTAAAGGACATATTAATTGTTATACAAACTAATTCATTTTCATCAAAATAAAATGTCATTTTAAAATTAAAAATGAGAGAAAATAGTGATCAAAAGTTGTAGGGAGGATTTTATACAGTAATAGAATTATACAATTTATACATTTATGTATTTCATGGGAATTTCTTAGGTCCACTAGTAAACAATTTCTGAATCTACAATTTCTTGATACTACATCAAAAAACAAGAAGTTAACATCCCTGAATTTACCTCTTTCGTCAGGATACTAAAAAAAAAAAAATAAATAAAAACCTTTCCATATCATTAAATAATGCCTGAATGTTCAAAAAAAAAGAAATATTTTGTCAGCAATTCTTTCAGTAGGCATCTGAGATAATCCTAACATAGATCTACAATAATTTATCCTGTTGCGAGAAATGAGGTATACCAAGAAAAGACATAATTGAAAAGAAACAAGTGAACTTTCATGGGCATATGATTTTGTAGAGCTGGGAATTACCTGGAAGTAAATTCAGAACAGGAAAACCCAGTAATGATGTTATAGACATCAGCCCATACCGATGAGGATTGCAAATTTTGGATCGTGCATAATCGCTATACAGGGTAATCGATGAAAGCAGAAATCTTGGCGCTATCATGTCCTATTTTCTAGATGAATCAAACTTAGGTTATGAAGAGTAGATTTTGTATGATTCTTTCTTTGAATATTATATTTTGAATTATCCTAGAACAATTATATTCTTAACACTAAATTAATTCAAAAGAAAATCATGAAATTGCATCAAACTGTTTATTTACATAAAGATTATAGAGAATATGCACATAAAGTTCTGTAAATCTTTAAAAGAAAATAGAAAATTCAGATAAAAGAAAATATATTAAAATAGTAAAGTTACGTATCCAAAGAAAAATTTTAAAAAATGTTTCTTCAAAAGAAAACATAATATTTTATTCAATAAAATGTAATTGCATACATTGTGCTAATTTGACAGAAGAAGCCACTTTTTACAAACAATTTTTTAAAAATATTCCACAGAATATCATTTTATACAATTAAAACATTAAAAAGCCCTTCAGAAATTAATTTTGCCCCCCCCCAAAAAAATTACAAAGTTTCTTGGAACTTTTCCAAATGTAACCATATTAACATTTCATTTTTCTCTGTGTGGGGGTTTAAGTAATGTTAAATAACAGGCTATTTTTCAAAAGTTATTTTTTACATCTTGATAACAATTAAATCTTTAACTAATGATTTGTGTCTACTGTATATTCCCAGGAAATGGCATTTTGAACCACATATCAAATGAAGGCATAGCAATTAAGACCAGAGAGGAGTTCCATGTTAATGAAGTTATTAATATTTGGTGTTTTCATATTCTTCACACATTTTCATTCTTCTAGTCAAGGGAAATCTTGTCTCCCAGAACATATTAATGTTTCTAAATAGTAAAGTCCACCTCATTTTGAGAAAATATTACATATAAATTCCATACTCTTTTGTATAGTTATGGGCCTATTTTTTCTCTAACATAAGTTCAGTCATGTGTGTTGCTTTGGTTGCTGTCTCTCAGCTTTCTCCAATTCTTCATGACCATATTTTGGTTTTTCTTGGCAAAGATACTGGAATGGCTTGTCATTTATTTCTCCAGCTCATTTTACAGATGAGGAAACTGAGGCAAACAACAGTAAGTGACTTGCATAAAGTGACACAGGGGTAAGTTTCTGAGGCTGGACTTGAACTTCAATATTCCTGATTCCAGTTTCTGCAGTCTATATATTCACTGCAATAACTAGCAGCCCTGTGTTGTTTCTTATCTATCAAAAATATAATTCTCATTTAATTGACTTGCAGGCTTTACTAATTTTATTTTTATGTCATTTTAAGCAATTTACACTCATCCATTATTTTTATATTGTATTGACTATTACCACCTCTTATGAAGCTAACTCTCTTTCTCTGTCTCTCTTCCTTTTCACAGATCATTCATTACCATGCTCTCTGCTTTCCTCATTCCATGCTAGTTATTAAAGTATGAGTAAGCTGGGGCAGCTAAGTGGCGCAGTGGATAAAGCACTGGCCTTGGATTCAGGAGGACCTGAGTCCAAATCCAGCCTCAGACACTTGACACTTAACTAGCTCTGTGACCCTAGGCACTAAGTCACTTAACCCTCATTGCCCTGCAAAAAAAAAAAAAAAAAAGATTAAAAAAATGTATGAGTAAGCTAATAACAATCTTACATTTAGACAATATTTTCAAGTTTGCAAAACACTTTACATATATTACCCTACTTAATTCTCAGCATAACCCCATGGGATAGATGATATTATCATCATTTTGCAAGTGAAATAGTTAAGATACAGTGAGGTTCAGAGATGTACCAAAGGCCATAGAACTAGTTATTACCTGAGGGGTGATTTGAGTACAATTCCCCCCTATTCCAAATCCATCTCCTTCACTACTCCCTTAACCTTAGTTGAGGTCTGATTTTCCTATAGGGAAGGAGTTCTGTGATAGCTAAACTTTTCATTGATCCAAGCATCTAACATAATGTTGACACATAGTAAGAATATATTAAATATTTTTACAAAACTCTATTGATACTACCTTGCTAGAATGTTTTCCTAATTCCTAATTACTAAATCCATCACTATGTTCCAATCAAAAGTCCTTTTGATTCTTTAATGAGTTGACTTTGCTTTATTAAAATAGCATAAATATTAGAAGTATAGAGGAATTAAAAAAAATTGTGTCAAGCCAAGTGCATAAACCCCCTCTATCAGACTTCTAAAATTATCTAACATTTAAGCACTTTTGAATGATAGGGAGCTCACTACCTAAGAAGATAAGTGGTTCTACTTTGGAACATCTCTTATTATGAGAAGCATCATTCTTATATTCAGTGAAAAACTTTCTCTATAACTCTCTTCATTTGTTCCCCTTAGAAAACTATAGACCATCTAATCCCTCTTGACCAATTTTGCCTTATAGGAAATCAGAAAGAGAGTTACCTTATCCCCTCATAGAACATTTGTGTGGTGTGGAAAAACATTCCTAACACCTTCAAATAGGCCTCACATGACATCACTGCCAAACTCCTTATTATCCTCAATTTTCTTCTTTGGAATGAATCTAGCTTGTCACCACTCTAAAATATATTATATAAAATCCAACCACTTTATTACTTATCTCTTTTCATTTGATAATTTTTACCCTTTTCATTTTTGCTCTGCCACCCAAAGCTGTAAAATATAGTCACGTTACTGGAGATACAATTTACAATTGTTTCACCTTGTCATCCTATTCAATTCCTCTGTAATCCTTATCATGATAGCTATAAATGTCACTTTGAAATTTCTGTGAATAGAATTTTATGAAAGTAGACTTCTGATTATTGTTCATCCTATTTGATTTTTCACTGCTATAGACAATATTACTTATGTGATTATGATTTGAACGTTCAAAAATGTATCCCTCATATAAAAGGTAATGTTGCCATGCCATGTCAATTAGGGAACCCTCTTTTTTATCGCTGCCACTTACAAGAACTTGGCAAATTCTCATTAACTTATCCTTTCCCACTACCCCCTCTATACTCTTTAGACAAGTGATAGCATATAGATAAAGATACAGTGACAGACATATAGCTGGAGATTTTGCTTTCATTGCTACGTAGATGAAAAACAAATCAACTAAAAAATCTTCAATTCTAACTTTTTGTTGAATCCCCAATTATATTAAAATAAATGCCTTGATATTCACTTCAAATCTGTGTGTGCACACGGGAAGACCAAAAGTCATATAGGGGTTTCAGTATTTAATAACTCTTATTTTTTGTTCTTAATTGATGCCATAGTATCATATATAGTAGATATATACATATATATGAGAATTTACATTTTTGTGAAAAATAAAATTTCATAAATCGTAAAAAAATATAAGGAAAATAATTTTCAAAAAGTGACTAAAACATCATGACTTTTGGCCCACCCTGAAGGTACACATATGTGGACACAGTCACATACATAAATAGAAAACAAATAATTTAGTCTCTCCTTCCTCACATTTATAAGTGTGTTATTTAAATTATTGGGGGACTAGGCTTGATTTTCTAAAATATCACAAAATTATATATTAATGGCTATGGCACCAGGTTTGACAGTAAGCATTTATTATTAATTTATATAAAATATTATTAAAGTATTGACTGCCTGTCTTCCTGGCTTCCCCATTAGTCATAGGCTTTCAAGTCTAAACAATTACATACCCAGAGGGGCAGCTAGGTGGTGTAGTGGATAAAGCACCAGCCCTGGATTCAGGAAGACCTGAGTTCAAATCTGACCTCAGACACTTGACACTTACTAACTGTGTGACCCTGAGCAAATCACTTGCCTCACCAACAAAACCCAAAAAAACAAAAAAACAATTACATACCAAGCATATTGAGGGAAGAGGGTGAAGAGAGAGTACTTGAAGAATAAAAGAGAATTCAGGTAAGAAGAGCTTTATGGCCCAGTCATTTTTTTTTTGTTGTTGTTGTTGTTGTTTTTCAGGGCAATGGGGGTTTAGTGACTTGCCCAGGGTCACACAGCTAAGTAAGTGTCAAGTGGCCGAGGCCATTTTTGAACTCAGGTACTCCTGTATCCAGGGTCGTTGTTTTATCTACTATGCCACCTAGCTGCCCCCTGGCCCAGTCTTTTTATTCTCTTTTTGGTAGAGGTGGGTCGCCATACATTGATCTAAGCTAATTGATTAGCATCATTCAGCTCCACTGAATGACATGACTTGAAGCAGGAGTGGTCTAGATTTCAAATTCCAACCATCTAGTTATGCTTCTTCCCCAAACTAATCAGAAGAATCAATCTGCATTCATTTTGTTAAGCTGACTAGGAAGCTTTCTGGTGTGAGGGGGAGTGAGTAGCTAAGACTAACGCCTGGGTTTATTCTAGAAATCCATAATTAATAATTATTTTCTCACATAAGTTACTACAAGAAGTTTACCCACCACAACTACAACCATCTATTCAGGTCCCACAAATACTAGAGTTTTATTAAAATATTTCTTGACACTTTTCCACATCCAACATATCAATGCATACATTTCCAAGTTCAAAACAACTCTATTTTTCTTCCACATAATCTCTTGTTATCTGGTCCATATGCATCTTGCTGATACTTAATTTTTCATAAATTACTCCTCTCAAATAACCTAATCTTCAATTTAAAATGCCATTTGTTATATTTGTTGATACATTACATCCTGAAGTGAGAGAAAGATATAAAACGCTTAGATGAAATCCTATGATAATAATTTAACACTGATGTTATGTATTTCTTAAAAAACAATTCTACTCAGATTGGCTAGGAGGAATATATTTCTGGTTATTAAAATGGCAGAGGGTAAAAATATTCATACATTGGTAAAATATGAGTATTACAACTTTTACCACATGAAATTCATATAGAAAATGTAATGACTCAGAATGCTATAAAGCTTTTATTGCCTTAAGTTTGGAATTACTACATTACTCAAGAGTGGTAGAGATGTGAGTTATGAAGGTCTTTCAAATCTACAACAATAAAAATTTCATAGCACACCATATTATCACATATTTTTAATGTCAGGTATTTTGCCTTCCCTTTCCATCATTTTTATCATCTCTACTCCACCCCTTTTACTTTTGAGACATATACATGGCTGTTGCTTTTGTTTCCATATTTTGCCATTGATTGGCTAGTGCAGTAACTCATGTAAACACATTGATAAATAGTTTTTAATTAAATTGAATGCATAGATATGAAATTTTTATAGGAAAATATTCTTCAATGATAATCATCACAGACTTCAATATACAAGATCCATGGAATTGTCTCCTCTTTAATCAACTTTTTTTCCTACATCATATTTCTTTATCTATTATGATTATGTTAAATATTAGAATCATTAATTAGGATGGATGACCTGTCCAAGACATATTTTCAGGTTCCCAAACACATACATAAATATACATACACAACCTGCACATTTTTTGAGACCCTTATAAAAAGTAATACAAATAGGGGGCAGTAGGTGGAGCAGTCGATAGAGCATCAGCCCTGGATTCAGGAGGACCTGAGTTCAAATTCAGCCTCAGACACTTGACACTTCCTAGCTGTGTGACCCTGGGCAAGTCGCTTAACCCTTGTTGCCCCTCCAAAAAAAGTAATGCAAATATAGCAAGCAATCCCTGATAACTACTACATCTACTTATCTACTCTGCCAAAAGTGACTACACTTGTAACTTAATGTCACTTCAGATTCATGGAAAACTATATCTACTCCAACCCTCACCCTACCCCTTGTGAGGTATTTAGATCTTGCTACAATAAATAAATCCAAATAAAGTATATACATTCATCCATTTATTTGTATCTCTCTCTCTCTCTTTCTCTCTCTCTCTCTCTCTCTATATATATATATATATACATACATATCATTATATTTGTGAGCATATGTAATGTGTGCACATTACTACCTCTATCTTTCTATCTATACATGCATACATGAATATGTGACCCTGATCAAATTATCAAGGAGTATTAATAATGACTTTGTAACCGTGAACAATTTATTTAACTTATCACTACCCTTAGAAAATTCTCTATGGCTAAGTTGCAGCATAAATGCCAATCTGCATTGATAAAGTTTTATCAGAGTGATTCCCCTATATCAATACAATGACAGAGATGAGGGAAAATGTCAGCAAGGGCACAGGTGTCTCTTGAGTGTAATATCATAAATAGTGAATAACTATACAAAATAATATGAGAGGCATTATATTTTGAGTGTCTGAGGATACAAAACAGTTTTGGAAGAAATAGAAGAAGTATGATTCAAAAGAAATCAATCAGATTCAGTAAACCAAATTGCTGACATGTCTAGTGCCTTATCTACATTGACTTATCTGAGCTTCATAACCATCCTGTGAGTCAGGTAATGCAGGTATTATTATAATCATTACCCCCATGTCATAAATTAAGAAAATGGGGTTTAGAGAGATTGAGTGGCTTTGTTCAGGGTCATCCAGTAAGTATCACTTTCATCCTCCATCCTTCTTTAATCTTTCTTCTCTTCCTATCTACTGCTTAATGCCTACCAACACTCCCAGGATAATTCCCTCATTATTCAAAAGCAAGCATAAACACATACACACACTCCCTACCTCCATGAATCCTACTAGCCCTCTATCATTCCTTTGTTCATATTCCATTCTCAATTAAACCCCTTGAGAAATCTCATTCCTTCCTCCTGTAGTTCTTTTTCTCAACACTCTGCATTCTGATGTTTTTCATTGCTCTCTAAATTGTGTTTTCTCAGTCCCTGTTCTTCATGAATACTCTGGAGTATCTAACATGTTATGTGTATGTATACACACACTTACACGAACACACATATGTATATGTACATGTATACACATATGTACACAATACATGCATATACAAATATATATGCATATAGGTGTACACACATGTAGTCATGTGTTTATGCATGGGGAAGCTAGGTGGCAGAGTGAATTGAACCCTGGCCCTAAAGTTGGGAGAACCTGAGTTCAAATCTCACCTCAGACATCAGTTGTGTGACCCTGAGAAAAATCACTTAAATGCAATTGTCTAAAAACATCCAGGGTCATCTCCAGTCATCTTAATATGTATTTTGCCACTGGACCCAGATGGCTCTGGAGGAGAGAGTGAGGTTTGTGACTTTGCAAAACCCTTCTTCACTTAGATGTAATTCACTGCAAGTCATGACATCCCCCCGCCCCCCACCCCCCGCCCCATGTCATGGTCCTCGAGAATGAAGAGCAAACAACAAAAACAATATGTATATGTCACATATGTATATGTATTTATTTCCTCTCTTGGGCATCTTTCTCTCTGGGCCTTTGGGACTCTGTTCTTTCTTGCTTATACTTTGACATGATGGATTGTTCCTCCTCAGTCATCTTTGCTGGATCACCAACCATATCATCCTCATTTATTTGGATGTTATATTACCCTTGGCTGTCGTCTCTAGAGTCTCTCACTTTGAACTTATCACTTCCCATAAGTTTAATAAGTTTAATATGCAGCCCATTACTACCTATCCAAACACAGTCTGTCCCTTGAAATACAAACCCTTATCATAAGCTCCCTATTGATTATTGATGTTGCAAATGTATCTAAAGTATCTAAAAGTATCTAAAACTCAAAATTTCCAAAAGGAAATATAATCTTGTCCCTCCTCCCATCCCCATCTAATCCAACCCTTCTATGAACTTCCCTATTTATGTCAAGGGTAGCCTGGACTCACCCAGGTTAATAACTTCAGTATTGTGAACTCATCTCCTTGTTCTCATTCCATATATTCAATAGTTGCCAAGTCTCTCCAATTCTGTCTCGACCATACTCTCACATATAGTGCCCCTTAATCTGCACTCAGAGAAGCACTAGCATAGTTCAGGATTTCATCACCTCTTACCTTGATAATATCAATATGTTGGTAATTATACTACTTGTCTCAAATCCACACTCTAATCCATTACCTCAATTGTAAAAGTGATTTTCATAAAATGAAGGTCTGACAATGTTTCACCTTATTCAGTAAACTACAGTGGCTCCCTAACACCTCTTGGGTTAAAAAATCGATTTTCCTTCGCTTAGCATTTCAAGCTCTTTATAATTGATTGCATTATATCTTTCTTGTCTTCTTACACATTGGCCCACTTCATACTCACTATAGTCCAGCCACAATGACTGCTTCCTATTTTTCATACTTGACAATCTACTTCTCATCACTGTGCTTTTATGCTAACTGATTGTACTCCATCCTTCCTTCAAGCATTTGGAATCTCCTATTTCCTTAAAGACGCACCTCAAGTCCCATATTCTATATAAGGTCTTTGATGATGGCCGCCATCTGTCCCATGTTAGTAGTGTTTTCTCTTCCAAGTGTACCTTATATCAGCTTTGTATGTGTTTTGTATTTATCTATAGATGTAAATGTGGTTTCTTTCAAGACAATGTATGCTCCTTTACTGGAGGAGGAGTTCTTTTATTTTGTCTTTGTATTCCCAATACTTAACATAGAGTCTGGCACAAAATAATGACTTAATAAATGATGGCTTGCCTGATTTATTAATAAAGATGATAATAAGATAGAGAACTGAGAAGGCATGCTTAATGAATTCCCTAAAACCACTTATCCTAATCCTAGCATCCCTCTATGTAAGAGGAGCACATTATTCTAAAGGTAAATGAATTAATTATTAACATCCTGACATCAAATCTACATATGCCCTGGTATGCTTGGCTCCCATGGTTGATATTTTTCCTTGTCTTGCTCAGATCTATTCCTCTCCATCACTTTCTGACCATTTTAAACTTTTACATCACATGCTTACCACCATTTTCTCAATTTCTGCTTTATTTGTTGTCTTCCTCTATTACATTAACTTCATTAATGTTAAGGGCTATATTGCATGCTTGAATTTGTGTCCCCAGCACTTCACACAATACCTGGCACCTAATAAGTGCCTAACAAAGGTTGTTTCATTAATTCATTCATGATCCTTATCATCCCTCATTTCAACAGGTTGGACTTGTTTGTTTTGTGGTACAATATTTTTTTCCTGACAAAGGGTATTTCCAAAATGGTGAGCAGTCCATTCATATTATATTTCAGCAAAATTTGCCTAAAACTTGTTCCTTGTTCCTTTTACTAGAGTTCTTGTAGTGATTTTTTTAGAGAGGCAATGAGGGTTAAATGACTTCCCTAGGGTCACACAGCTAGTAAGTGTTAAGTGTCTGAGGCCGGATTTGAACTCAGGTACTCCTGACTCCAGGGCCAGTGCTCTATCCACTGTGCCACCTAGCTGCCCCTGTAGTGATTTTTGACAGATCTTGTACTCATTGAAATTTTTCCTTCAAATTAGATTTGTGCAGACATACAGAAACATTGAACTTAATTATTTAGAGATGATTAGTTTCATCATTTACAGATTATCAATTTTGTATTTCATTGGACATATCCCTGAAATAATATAGGTCATTGGATCAATGATATTACAATAACACATAGAAGAAATGTGGGTCTTTGTTCCAGTTCTGCCATTTACTGTGACCTGGGAAAGAGGTCTCACTTATTATAGCCTCCCTTTTCCCATGTATAAAATGAGGAGTTTCATAATCTGATTGGATTTACAACTAGAAGGGACCTTCAATTTCACCTAGTTAAGCTCCCTCCTTTTATGGGTGAGGAAATGAAGATAATAAAAGGTTAAGTAACATGCTTAATATTACATCATTAGTAAAAGACAGAGATGGTGTTTAAATTCAGATCTTTTGACATCAAACCCCATGGCCTCTTTATCACAGCAGCAATCTTTTAAATGTAATACACTACCAAGATTGTGCTGCAAGTTTTATATTTTCAGTTCTAATGTCTAGAAATTAAGAAAGAAAAGAGGTGAAGAATGGCTTTCAACAAACTAAAGTGGACATTAAAAAGTGGGCTTGGAAGTAATTTGCAAATAATATATTTTAAATAGAATAAAAAATATTAAATGCCCTCCAAACTGAAGTGAGCTCTTTCCTAGGATGTTAACCCCAAACATCAATTTAAAATTCACTGGGGGGCAGCTAGGTGGCCCAGTGGATAGAGCACTGGTCCTGGATTCAGGAGTACCTGAGTTCAAATCTGGCCTCAAGCACTTAACAGTTACTAGCTGTGTGACCCTGGGCAAGTCACTTAACGCCAATTGGCCCGCCAAAAATTTTTAAATAAATAAATAAAATAAAATAAAATTCACAGGAGCCTTCATATTCAAACAATTAGCCAGAAGGAATTATGGTAATGTTATGGCATTAGGAGTTGTGTGGCTTCCAGATACAATGCAAGATTATCCATTTCATAAGAGCATGTTAACATCTGCCAATCCAAAAGCTCTTGGATAATTTCTAATATTTAATTATTCAAACTAGTTAGATTAGACTTCATGTTTTTCTTCTTAATATTATATAGCCTTGGACATAAGAACTGTTCAATAAAAATTTGTTCAAAAAGAAAAGAAAGGTGGGGCAGTTAGATGGCGCAGTGGATAGAGCACTGGCCCTGGGGTCAGAAGTACCTGAGTTCAAATCTGGCCTCAGACACTTAACACTTACTAGCTGTGTGACCCTGGGCAAGTCACTTAACCCCTATTGCCTCACTAAAAAAAAAAAAAAACAAAAGAAAATAAAGGGCCCTAACTTGTGTAATATTTCAGTAACGTGTCTATCTTCTAATCTTTGGATTGTTTTACTTGATTACCTTAAAAGTGACTTGCCCAGGATCACACAGTTAGCAAGTGTCTGAGGCCAGATCAGAATTCAGGAAAATGAATCTTCCTTATTCCAGGGCTGGTACTCTATTCACTATATCACCTAACAGTGTAACAGTATATGTAAGCCATTCAAAGACAGTGAAATATTAAGAATTTGATAATGTGATATAAAATGTATATCCTACTGACCTCTTAGAACAATAGCTCTCATTCTGGTGATATTAAACTTCCCTTTAATTATCTAAGGAGGTTCTGGTAGGTCCTACACAATGATCACAGGGAGCTAAATTGATTAGGACCTTCCAAAAGACTAGCTATAAAGCAAACCATTTCTAAATCATTGAAGCTCACCAGGAAGTTCAGTATTTTACCAAGACTTTACAAATCCTTGATATTGCTTTTCCCTAGGAATTTAAAATAATTCTAATAATACATAAGAATAATAGTAACTAAATTATTTGTATGGACTACTGTACTATTGAACTCTGAATGCCATCAAAAATGAGGAAAAAAGATACTATTATTTCTAGTAATTATTATAACACTACATTTGTGTAAAATGTTTCAGTTTACAAGGAAATTTCATGTTGATTCTTTTTTTTTTAATCTTCACATCATTTTAAGGTAAGTGACCTAATCATTGTCTCCCATTTTACCACTTAAGAAATTGATGCTCAATGAAGTTCTGACTTCAAATTCAAATTCAAATTCAAGAATCACAAATCTAAACGTTGGGAGGGAACTCAGAAATCACTTAATCTACCCCATATGTAAAGAAGAATTTTCTCTACAGTATTCATGATAAGTGTTCATTGTACCTGTGGTTGAAGATATAAATTTGGGGTTAACCCACTACTTCTAAGGCAGTCAATTCCACTTCAAGCTAGCTTGAATTTTTAGAATTGTTAGACTTCATTTAAATTTCTACACATTAGTAATCTTAATGTAACACTCAGTGGACAAGTAGTTCATCTTTTTCTTTTTTCTTTTGTTTCATGTGAATAGCTCTTCAAGTATTAGAAAACAGCTATAACACCCTTCTTAAGTCTTTTCTTCTTCAGGATAAACTTCACCCTTCTCTTTAACTGATACTCATTTGGTATAAAACAATCACTTCCTCATCTAGCTCTTTTATCTTTGGACAATATTCAGCTTATTAATATTATTCATAAGATATGATGCCCAGAGCTGATTACAATGTTTCAGATATAGCTCTCTAGTACCCAAAGACTATTAATTATCAGTCTGAAAAAATATGATTGCTTTTGATGCCATATCAACAACTTGACTTATATCAAGCTTACAATCCACTAAAGCCATTATGATTTTTTTCTTCCAAATGGAACAGCTAGTTAATCATGAGTCCACCATATTAGACCTTGAAATTAATTTGAAACCAGTTGTAAGATTTTAAATTTCACTAACTTCCTCTTATTAAGTTTTGACCCTATTTATATTCTGATTCTGTCATTTTATTTGATATTTCTTCCAGTTATAATGTCTTCCAAGTACATATTTAACATTAAGTTGATAGATAAATAGAATCATAAAAATTATGAGGTAGATTTTGAGTGCATGATTGCATAAATGTGGAGAAATCCTTGGTATAGAAATTCCCTTTAACATTGCAGGATGGAAATAACTTGCAGTATTAGATAGTTGCCTTGGACACTAACAGGTTTCCCCTGGCTCACAAAGCTATTATGTGTCCAGAGTAGGAACTATTCAAAAGTATAATGGGCTATTTTGGAGCATACTTAAGCTTAGACTGGATGATGATATAGGCATGTCATATCAGGGTCTCTTTTTTGATTTTCTAAATTTTAAAATACGACTTTGATGTTCCTTCTAACTCTCAAATTCTTTGATTCTGTTATATGTAAATATATAGGTTATATATTAAAATTAGAGTTTCATCAAAAGTTTCTGCTTCAATCATATATTCTGTGTATATTATATACTAGTGTATACTTTACATGTAAAGAATTAATTTAAGAAGCCACTTTCATTTCAGCTACTCAGTCTTAAATCTCATGCCCACATAACCACTATGATACTTTCTAATTATTAACAAATCTTTGTTGGGGGCAGCTAAGTGGTGCAGTGGATAGAGCACCATCCCTGGAGTCAGGAGTACCTGAGTTCAAATCCGGCCTCAGGCACTTAACACTTACTAGCTGTGTGACCCTGGGCAGGTCACTTAACCCCAATTGCCTCACTAAAAAAAAAAAAAAAAAAAAAAAAAAAATCTTTGTCAAGTTGTTGATTGTGATTTAAGAAATAAAATATAAAATATCAACTCTTATTGATCTACTTGCTTTTTATTTTCCTTTGTATTTGAATTAAAGGTTGATTTTTTTGTTTTTTATTTTGTTTTGTTTTGGATGCACATCTGTGTTAAAGATACCTCAACACTGTAAGGGCCTAATTTTGCATGGGAAGAGTTAAGTGGGTAGCTCGCTGCAGTATTGGAGTAAGAAAGGAAACAGCCTCTTTCAAAAAACAAAACAGGTTTATTAATGGAAACAAGTTCAAAACACAAGTGAGATTAATAGAGCTAGGGAATCTAAATCTTTGGGGGTACAAAGGCCCCAGGCACCACAAACCTGCCTCCAGCCTAGCTAGCTCCAAAGATCTAGCTTTGCCTCAAAAAAACCAAAACCAAAACAAAACAAAACAAACAAACAAACAAACAACAAAAAAAAAAAACAAGCTCACCACCACCTGAAATCTGTAGAACTAAGGAGAATTAGCTTGCAGTCTCTTCTGTTTTGGTCTGAAGGTCAAACACTGACAGCTCCTCTGTCTACTTTCCTTTCCCGTTTCTCTCAGAATCCTCTCCTCTTCCTCTAACTGCCTCTAACTCTCTTTCCCACAGGAAGGGGTGGTTCCTAGGCATGCTGAGTCTCCAACTGGCTCATCACACCCACATGGGCTGTCCCCATTATAATCTGGCCAGGCCCATGTGGGCATGGGGGAGCTATTAGGGGAAGCTTAGTTATTTAGTTTCAATAAATGTTCCCTGTGGTCAGGGTTCCTCTTGGTTGTTCACTTATCTCCCAAAGTATACACTCATCTTCTTTTAGGCTTTTCAAGCTCACATTTTTTTTTCAGTCTGACCATAATAAAGCAAAGATAGGGTTATGAAAAACCCAAATCGCAATTAATTCCTTACAGTATTTTATTACTCTACCACTATATAAGGAAAAAGGCAATGAGTCAACCATTTTGGTAACACATACCAGTCAACATTCCATTGCTGCAAATGATTAGCTAAACTTTATGTGGTATTTTAGCATTGTAAAACATTCACATGCTTCAATTAAATTGATTTTCACGATGGCCTTTTTTTTTTGGTGGGGCAATAAGGGTTAAGTGACATGTCATAGGTCACACAGCTAGTAAGTGTCAAGTATCTGAGGCCAGATATGAACTCAGGTCCTCCTGAATCTAAGGCCAATGCTTTATCCACTGCACCACCTAGCTGCCCCCCTCACAACGACCTTTTATGGCATATTATATTCCTATCATTATCCATATTACCCATATGAAGAAAGAGAAGTAGAAGTTCTAACTAGCTCATTTTTATGCCACTGGTCGGTAGCTAGAACTATTGCTTTTTACCATAAGCCTAGTGATATTTTCATTATAACTCACCAGCCCTTTATAGTACCTTAAAAACAATTCAGAACTTTTTATTAAAATTTCACTAAAATCCTTCAGGTTTTATTTGGGGCTAACTCTCATGGTTATCTTTTGGTCCTAACATTATAAAACACCTTACAGGTGGAAGAAAATGATATTTTATACACACATTATATATAGATAGATAGATACACACACATTCACATATATACACACATACACATATATAGATATATATGATAGAGACGGAGATAAAGATACATATAGATATATTTTGTTGTTGTCATGAATTTATGTAGGGTTGGGAGAGCAAGTAAATGAGGCTAATAGGTATTCCATGGATGTCCTCATAAGTTTAGGAAAAATCCAGGATGGTATACCAGTTATGTGAACCTACTGCAATGAACTTATATGAAATAATGTATGATAGACCTACAAGATCAGCAGATTTACATGGAATAGGAACTGGATCATGGAAATTAATATCTGTATTAATGGTATTAATGAATTAGATGAGTATTTAAGTATATCTAAGATTGTAACATAATTCCAGTATACTAAAATTTCAAGTACTCTCTATTCTAACAAAACTTTCTTTTAAAAGACAATGCTTTATGTCATCATTTCCCTATAACTCTTCATAGCTAAGTATCTAGACAGAACAGTCTTTATTGCTATGCCCATTTCCTTACTATTCACTCACCCCCTCAATTCTTTTTTCAATATTCATCATCCTTGACTTTTTATGTTATTTTACATTGTGGGTCACCATTTCAAAATTATATTCCTTCCTCATAGTTCATTTTTCTCCTCTCAATATGTTAATGTGGGTGCCTCCCAAAGATTCTCACCTGGTTTTTCTCTCTCTCTAAATTTTATCTATACATTCTCCCTCTCTATTTTATCTAATAATATGGATTCACTGATCATATCTGTACACACCTAAATTTGTTTAGCTAAGGGTAATTACTTGAGTTTCTCCTGGTTCTTAGACATCACCAATTTTTTTTTTAAGTGTTGCTGAAAATTCAAGTTTCAAATACACAAAGCTGAACTCATTTAAAAAAACAACAACCCTGCTCTCATGTTCTAAGTTCTCTGTAACTCCTTCCAAGTTACTAAACAAAACTTCAGAAGCACAGTGTTCCCACTCTATTTCAGAATCTGATTAGTTCTTGCATAGTGTACTTTATTTTTTAAAATTCAATGTAATAAATATTTTTATTTATAGTTTGGGGTTCTAACTTTTATTCCTCCTTCCCTCCATCCTCTCCCCCTTCCATGAGGTGGCAAGCAATCAGATATGGGTTATGCATGCATGATTATGTAAAACATTGCCATATTTGTCATTTTGTACAAGAAAACGTGATTAAAAGAAAAAAATGAAAAATAACATGCTTCAATCTGTTGCATTAATATAAGTTCTTTCTTTGAAGGAGGATAGTGTTTCATCAATAGCCCTTTGGGTTTGTCTTGGATTTTTGTAATGTTGATAATAGTTAAGTCATTCACAGTTCTTCATAGAACAATATTTCTGTCTCTGTGCACAATGTTCTCTTGATTCTGCTCACTTCACTAAATGTCATAGGCCTTTCTGAAGTCATCCTGCTTGTCATTTCTTATAGCACAATAATATTCCATCACCATCATACACCACAATTTGTTTAGCCATTCACAATTGATGGGCATTCCTTTGATTTCCAATTTAGGTGTCTCAAGTCCAATTTCCCTGTCTTTAGTCTATCCCTTCCTAATCTATCCTTCACAGAGCTACTACATTAATCTTGACAAAACATTGGCCTAACCACGCAAATTTCCTCTTCAAAATTCCATTCAAAAAATATTAGGAAGCCTTTGTATCTCCTTGTTGAAAATGACATAATAAGATCCCTTTATGCTGAGATTTAGTGCCTCACTATTTAGATCCTGCTTTATTAGTCTCCTTCCACTTTATTCCTCTTTAATTACTTTATTTTCTAGACATACTCAGTATCAAATTGGTCTTATGGTTATAAAGAGACACCTAGAATACTTAAAGATTATATAGTAAAATCTAGGTAATAGAGACAAGTATGTAGCAGAGGTGCACAATAAACCAAGTTTTGTTTGTTTTCTTCTGTTTGATTTTTTTGCTCTGAGTCCAGCTCTCTACCTATGACATCATATTGCTTCTACCTCGAAGATAACAGAGAGTTAATTAAATTTTGCTAAATTGAATTACTGAAAGAAAATACAAACATAGAATTAAACTGAAAAAATCTATCATGAGTAAAAAAGATATTTTCTCATTTCAATTTACTGTTTTAGAGAAAATATAGATAAGATGCAATGATAGTCATTGAAACATTTACTTTCAGTATAATTTTATTTTGGGGTGAAAGTTAATAATTTAAAAGTATGTCACCCCCTAATTCTTTACCAATGAAATTCTTCATTTTAAAACTTTATAATAGCTTTTGGTCTGTAAATTAAATTCATTATTTTTTAAAATTAAAAAAAATATTGAG
This sequence comes from Dromiciops gliroides, assembly GCF_019393635.1. Lineage (NCBI taxonomy): Eukaryota > Metazoa > Chordata > Mammalia > Microbiotheria > Microbiotheriidae > Dromiciops > Dromiciops gliroides. The sequence goes on along the minus strand of NC_057861.1, from coordinate 375,446,799 downwards.
TTTCAAATTCTTTTCCTCCTTGCTGTGCCTCCCCTACACACTGAGAAGGCAAGCAATATGATATCAATTATGCATGTGAAATTATTCATAACAGATTTCTGTTAGCCATATTAAAATAAGTGAAAACATATTTCAATTTGCACCTAGAGTTCATCAGCTCTCTCTCTGATTTGGGATAGCATTATTTTTTATCAGGGGTCCTTTGGAATTGTTTCAAATAATTTTATTTTTCACAATACAACTGATCATGATTACAGTATTACTTTTACTGTGCACAATAGATTCCTCTTCTGAACACTCTTCTTTGCATCAGTCCATATAGGTCTTCTCATTTTTTTTTTTCTAAAACCATCTCCCTTATCATTTCTTAAAGGTTCATAGTACTCTATCACAATCATACCCTGCATCTTTTTTAGCCATGCCAAAATTGATGATTATCTTCTCAATTCTTTGACACCACAAAAAAGAACTATTATAAATATTTAGTACAAACGTTTTCCTCCTTTTTCCTTGGTCTTTTTGGGGTACAGATGTAGTAATAGTATTGCAGGGTCAAAGGGTATTAAAGATAAATTTTCAAAACTTCTTCATTAACATTTCTCATATTTTTCCTCTTTTTGCCCTTTGATTTTATTTTTTTAATTTTATTTTTATTTGTGATATATAATTATATTTTACACATATATCAAACATAGATATAATGTATACATACACAGATATATGACATATATAATGAAAATTTTCTACATTATTACATTTACCTAAATATATTCTAATACATATAACTTAGTACTTTAAATCTTTAATTAACTGTTTTATAAATAACATATACATATCACTTTATATAAATAATATATGTGACAAATTTGTTAAATATAATTATTATATAAATAAAACCTAAATAACTCATATATGCGCAACATATATTTATGTATGTATATAAATACATATATACCTCTTGAACACTTCCCAGCACACCCCTCCCCGCTTTAAACAAATTCCAGATTAAACATTTTTAGAATTTTCTGTTCCAATCTCTATCCCTCCTTCCCTCCCTTCCCTCCCTCTCATCTTTTAAAGGTCAATGGCAATCCCATACTAATTATTTCATTTGAAGATAGATAACTGAGATTGGTCTCCATTTTAAAATTAAATTAAATAACTCACTAATTTAAAGCAACAATAATAAAATTTACTGCTCCATAATAATGTACTTTAGGTGTTATGCTCCTTAGGCTATGAACCTTCATTTTTCACTGATGTTTGGTCTCATTCATGTACAAAAATGTGTTACCACCATTCAAACAAAATATATAAATCATTGGGACCACAATTGTTACAATTCACTAAATACAAGCTTATTTGTACATACTGTTTCCAAAGTAAGGGAGATTATTCTAATATACTCAGAGTCATTATGTTTTTAAAAAATATAGAGAGAAATAAGTCACTTTTACTCTTAAAATTACCATATGGGAATAGGAGGCCACAAGTCAATGTTTTCCTATTACCAGGTGGTCACGGAATTATGTTATTCCTTTTGAAAGTGTACAATAATTTGTAACAACAACAAAAAAGACTGTTCTCATTTCAATTCAATGCTACATAAACTGAACCATTGATTTTTGCTTGACTTCTTCAAGCTTTTAACACAGGGCAGTTTTTGTTTAAAATGTAGTGGTAAAATTACAGTAGTATCTGCATGAAATTTTTGTCCTGTATTATGTTTTTTGCAAAAAGCTCTCTATGTTTCTCCTTGTTTATCTGTCCCTGACATTCCCTGTTTCTTTTTGTCTTCTTTTTTTCTGTCTGTGTCTGTCTGTATTCCATCTCTCTGTTTCTCCTTCTCCATCTGTCTCTCTGACACTGTTTTTGTCTGTCTGTCTCCTCTTTCCTGTTCAGGACTGTCTGTTAAATACAATCATGCCTCCAGACAATGGTACATTAGAAACAAGTTGATTAATATGTGTGGAATGAATCCAAAAATCTAAGGTTTATAAAAGAAAATAATCTAGTCAATGTTATAGCTCCCTCTTTTGGATACAAGGAATTTTAATATTTGTCTGAAAAAAAAAACTTGACAAGACCTAGTTTACACATTCACTGTCTCTTTGGGAGACTTTGCTGAAAGCTGCTGTTTAAAGAAACAAAGTGAATCAAAGTTGTGATAAATGCTTACAGAAATTGAGTGCGCTAAATCACTGCATTGAAATGAAAATGTCTCTGAAGATTCAGTGGTGTGTTGAAATTTCATGAACTGTTTCCAAAAATGTTTTAGTAAATTAAAGCATACAGGTAACAAAATGCAAAGAATCAAAACTCACTTTTTAAAGCATATCTCCCCCCAAATGTACAATGATAAATGTCAGTGATTATTTGCATATACATACATCTAAAGAAAAAGTTCACTTGTTTGTTTTTTGTTCTTGTTTTTAAATTTCTCTTTTGCCATTTTATTATTTTTTGAGCTTTCTTGAAATTAGATATTTCTTTAGTGGGACTTGCCATCATATTTATCATTTTAAAAATAGTTTTGAACTGCAAAATAATTTGTTTAAACAGTCCTTCATTTTAAAATAAGTACTTTTGAAAGAAGTATGAAGGAAACATAGGAAATATTTCAGAAAGTAACCTCAAGATAATCACAAAACATGAGAAATTAAATCATTATATCACTTGACTAGTTTTAATTACCTTTCCCAAACAAATTTAGCCTTTGTGGTATAATACTTCATGTTTATTGACAATAATTACATTAATTATTAGAGTAATAGCTAACAGACCTATGTCTTTATTGTTATAGGGAACTCTCTGGTGAGAAAACTTCTACCAATCCAGATGATTACCTTCTTTGTAGTTCATGTTCTTGAGATTTTTGCCTAGATAGGTGCTGAAGAGTTAAATTATTTGTCCAGGATCATACAGCCAGTATCTATCAGAGAATAGACTTGAACCAGATATTCCTAGTGTTGAAGCTGGCTCTATCCACTATGCAATGGTACCTTTCATATCAATTATTGAATATGAAATATTAACATTAATATCAACAAAGTTAATAAACAAATAGCAAATATTTATGTAGTTTCCAATGTAACTGAAACATTAAATCAACATAAATGAACATAGTATGCAATGATTTTAAACATCTGAAAATAATAAACAAGTATGCATGTTAATAATTATGTAATACTATGTCTTGTTTAAAAATTGCAACTTTTTAAAATATTCATGTAGGCAATTAGAAAAAAATATTAATCAATTCCTGTTCTCTTGCTGAACATTAATCATAATTAATTAGATCACATTAAACCTCCACTGCAAGTATAAAGAACGAGAACATCCTTGGTTTACTTACAAATTTAAAATGTTAAGTCATTGCAGTACATATTAAATATTGCCATTACTTGAACAGTAAAAATGTTGCAACAGATGAAGAAAATTACTTTGACTATTTCTATGAGTACTTCATTTTTACTCTTCCTTTCCCCTTCCTAATAGTTCTTTACTGTCAAATAAATTCATTAAGACTATGCCTTGTCAACAGTATTCTACTTTTTGGAGCAGGGCAAAAACTTTGGCTTATGAGTGAGTCTGGCTAAGTAGATATTTTGAAAGCTTCTTAAAGTGCCCAATATAAAATACATAGAAGTAGACAGAAATTTGGGACATTGAGAATTATGAAGAAGAATAAAATTCAATTCTTTTCAAAAATCAGAACAAGGATAAAAAAGTATTAATGAATTCCATGATAATTGAAAAACAATGACAAAAAAGAAAACATAAGAAAACCCTGCTTCATGAGAGTATTTATTTGTATATTTACTGAGTTACTAATCTAGCTCCCTTTCTCCCAAAAGACTTCACATAGAAAGAAAACAAATCACATTTCTCTTCTCCACTACATATGGATAAGATGACACAAGTATCTCATTAATTTTTCTGCCCAGTCTGTTCAACTTAAATGATTGTTAGTGGTTCAACACAAAAGTTAATGTGACAAATGGCAGTAGCTTTATTGTGTGCTTATGCCATCAACATTCTTAAGTATGTCTGAATTGTTATTGTCTCCTCAATGTTCTCAGGCAGTCTGTGAAATGGCATTTTCTATGAATGACTCAAAATAAAGCATTACTAACATTTTCTACTAGAATCTGATAATATGAGATGGAACAGGGTCAAATACTTCCAGCAACAGCCTCGACTTAAAGATAGGATATATTTTGAACTCTACTATATTATTTACAGCTTCTTGCAGACTGCATTTCATGTCTCCTTGGTTTTCTAATGGAATCTCCTATAACACAGGACAGCAAGCCCTGGTTTCTTTAAATATGATTGCCTGGGGTAGCTAAGTGAAGCAGTGGATAAAGTACCAGTCCTGGATTCAGGAGGACCTGAGTTCAAATTTTGCCTCAGTTATATGACACTTATTAGCTGTGTGACCCTAGGCAAGTCACTTAACCCTCATTGCCCCGCAAAAAGAAAAAAAAAAGTGATTGCCTTCCATTCATCCACAGATGCTGATGTCCTGTTGTTGTTGTTGTTTGTCCTTCATTCTCAACCATGACACTGGGGAGGTGATGTCATGACTTACAATGAATTGGATATAAGTGAGGCAGGGCTGTACAAAGTTACCAGACGCGCTCTCTCCCCTAGAGCCATCTGAATCTAGTGACGAGATTTTTATCAGGACAACTGGCTATGGCTGGAATGCAGTGGGCTACCTTGGCCTTTTTAACTGAGGCCTTTCACAGGTCTTGATTTTCCTGAGGTGATGCCCATTCAGTGATAAACTGTGGAAGAACTGGGATGGAGTCACCACTCTTTTTAAGTACTAACTATTCTTTCTCACTCTTGGTTCAACAAGGGAAAACAGGAGACAATAACCTAAAAGGCAAACCCTATTCCCCTTCCTGATTCAATTTCTCTTTTCTTTTCTCTTTTTTTAATCGTAAAATTATTTTATTATTTTCTAGTTACATGTAGAGATTGTTTTCAATATTTGTTTTTATAGGATTTCTAGTTTAAAATTTTTCTCCCTCCCTCCCCTGAATTTCTCTTTTCTGATTTGAAATCATAGCAATTTTTATCAAGAATTGCTTGATGATGAAATAAATACTTATGATGTTCCAGGCAGCACTGAAGGTTTAATTGACTATTTGACTCTCAATAAACTTGCATTCCATTAAGGAAACAATCATGTGTGTGCATGTACACACATATAAATCTACATTTAAAAATCACAAAGATAAAATAGATAAAATGAAGAAATACCTATACATGTATATATATGCATATACATATATGTATACATATATACATCTATCTTTATACACACACATATACAGAGGGGAGGGGAGTTGGGGCAGCGTCCAAGTTGCTAAAGAATGTGGTAAGTTTGATTTCTTCCAAATTCAGGAAGAGATGTGTCTGTATTAATGTTAGAGCTAGAAGTGTGATTGGGGGACAAAGATAAGATTCAATTTTTAAAACTCTCTGGACAGTGTAGCAGAATGGGAATGGAAGGAAGAAGTGAAATTGAAAAATTTAAAGGAAAGGAGATGGCAGCAATAGCAGATAGAAGATTCTTTCTGGGAGACTGACTTTAAGCATTGTGAATGCTTGAGTTTTGTACTTTCCTAGGTCCATTGCTTGAGTTATTAAGTTTACCCAGCAGAGATAGAAAGGACTATGACATTTTTCTCCACGAGGAGTTATTAGTCTATGTCAAAAAAACTTTCCTTTCTCTCCTACCCTACTCACCTTTTTGTTTGCATGTTTTTTTTTAATTACTGCCTACACAAGATCCCTATCACTGACCAATATGTGTTTCTTTGAAGTTTTAAAATTATTTATTGCTTTTTTGCATTTTAATGATGATTCTAAATAAAAATATTACTTGCCTTGAATTTTCACTGCTAAGGAAAGCTAAAATAACATAGGAAAATAGTAAGTAACTGTTATATTGGATTCCCCTAGGTCATTTAATGGATTTTATTAATAATCTATATTTTAAACATTTTTTAGTTTTTTTTTTTCAGAAAAGGGAAGCCATATTGAACTGGTTCACTAGTGTTAAATGCTCAGGAACTAATCTCATTATTTCCATGAAGGCAGTACTTTGGGGTATTCAATATCACCACAATTAAAAAGGATACTGGTAGTAGAAGAAGGACAGTGAAGACAAGATGATGCTCAGAGACTTCTCCAGTGATGAGAAAGAATAGATTCTAACCATTACTTGAAAGCAGTAATAGGGTAAACTTAGGTTCTTGACAAACTACCACCCTTCCATCTTCTCCTTTCACTACAAATACAACTGTAACTCTGAATTCCTTCAAATGTTTTATTAGAAAACTGCTACTGATATAGAAAACCTTATTCTCTCTACCTCCACCAGTTTTAATACCAAGATAGATAAGCTTCTTCTTGAGCTGATTAAGATTATAGTTTCCATGGTTGTTAGTGACTTAGCCACACTTTGTGAGGAAGCCAGTCCAAGCCTAGTTTGAATAACTGTAAAATGAAAAATGAATATGCATGAAACTATGCAAAAATAAATGCAAGGTAGTTAAACCCAATCTAGTGATTTAGAGACAGAAGACATGAGTCTCTGGAGGATGAGGAACAAGAGAGAATTCATTAAGAAGGCAGTACTAGAACTGTAGTTTCAAAGAATGAATGTATTCTATGACACAGAGATTAGGAAAGAATGTATTCCAGACACAGACATGATACAGCACAGAGTTGTGGAGATAAGAGATGGAATGTCATGACAGGAAAATAGAAAAGGGCAGTTTTGATAGACTATACAGTATAGGAAGTGGAATATTATATAAAGTCATGGAAAAAATAGTTTGAGGTCAGGTTTCAAAAGTCTACAAAAGTCAGATAGAAAAATTTATATTTTATCCTAGAGGAAGTAGGATTTCATTAGGTAGGGTAATAAAATGTTCAGATTTGAATTTTAGCAAACAAAAAATGAGAGAGAGAGGGAGAGAGAGAGAGAGAGAGAGAGAGAGAGAGAGAGAGAGAGAGAGAGAGAGAGAGAGAGAGAGAGAGAGAGAGAGAGAGAGAGAGAGAGAGAGAGAGAGAGAGAGAGAGAGAGAGTTGCAGAAAGAATGAGTAGGAGTAGAGAAACCTGAGACAGAGAGACCAATTTAAAAATATCGCAATAGTCTAGGAAAGGCAAAATGAGGTCTGAAATGAGGTGGTGGCTAGATGAGTACAGAAAAGTTTTCAGATGTGAGTGATGTGAAGCTGTAAAGATAGAAGATATGTTTTGCAACTGCTTGGACATGTTGGTTGAAGTATAAGGTGAACTCTGAAGTTTTGAACTTTGGATACTAAAAGAATGGAAATAACCTTCAGCATATATATGGAAGTCTGAAAAGGGAACAGATTTGAAGAGAAAGACAATGAGTTTAGTTATGGACATGTTGATTCTTTTGGGCATACAGTTTGAAATGTTCAATGAAGATTTGGTGATGTAGGACACAAGATGAAGGGAGAGACTGAGGCTGGATATATAGATTTGGGAGTCATATACATGGAATTGATTAATTAAGGCTGAATTGGCAAACGAAACTATCGAGAGTGTAGAGAAAGATGGGAAGAGAAGTTAGGACAGAGACGTGGGGCATGCCAACAGTCAAGAGGTGTAATACATAAGATGGGCTAACAAAGGATACTGAATAGTCAGATGAATAGGAAATCAGGAAATCCCAGAGAAGACATAGCATACTGGAGGAGAGGGTGTCAAATGTAACAGAGAAGTCAATACGGATAAAGACTGAGAAAAGACCATCACATTTGGATATTAAGAGATAATTAGAAACTATGGAGGGAAAGCTTCATTTAAAGGATGAAGTTGCAAGACAAATGATAAAAAGATTAAGGAGTAAATGAAGGGAGAGGATACAGAGACAACAAAAATAGAGATTTTTTTTTTCTAGCAAATTTGCTGAGGAAGGAAGGAGAGTTATATGTTGTTTTCAGGGAGTGGCAGGTTATAGTCCAGTAACACTTTTTGTTTTTGTTTGGTATATTTTAACTTTGGCAGTTTCGCTTATGAGATTTTTAACTTGAGGGAGGCTTAATCTGTTTGAAGGAAGCTGGGGAAAAAGAGTAACTAAAGGGAAGTTCAAGCTCAGAAGGGGTCAGGTTTAATTGAATATACAATCTGTTGGAGAAGGTAGAAGTTAATGGGATCAAGGGTACATGTATCAGGAATGATTTTGGCAAAAAGAATGTCCACCTTATTATAGGATAGAAGTAAAAAGTAGGTGATATATTCAAAGGGGATTGAGATGAAGAGGAGAGGAAAGTAAGTTTATGGAAAATGTCTTCATTTTTCTCAGTTAATTAAGAGGCAACTTCTCAGCTGAGAGGCTAGAGGAGGCGATGCTTTAAAAAGGGATATAATGTTTGAAATACTTTTATAAGAGTGAGAGGGTATTAAGCAGGTAGGAATAAATGAAATATTCTGTTTTAATGAAGGCTCTGTTGAAATTATATAATAAATTTATAGTTGACCCAGAAAGCATGCCTCCCTTAAATTCTGTCATGTAGTAAATGAATAGGAGTATAGGGAATTAATTGTGGGAGTAATCTAGCTTCAGGTTCAGTAAGGGATAAATGGCAACATATGACAAATGATACAAGGGAACAAAGGTTTTAAGGCTAAAATACAGCGTAGAATTAGATTAGTTCATTATAGTTTTGATACTGAGAAGATAAGAAATTAAAGTTAGAGCAAGCATAATGGTCTTATAATGTACTAATTGTGAGAGGGATTAAAGTTTGTGAACAGAGTGATGAATAATATAAGTGGTGAGACATAAGGAAAGATTGAATGTTAGGGGGTTATGGTCAAATAAAGGAAGTAGGGGAGTTATGTGCTTGTTTTTAAATCAAGGAAGGGGATCATTTGTAAGTAATACTGATATTCCAGATATGTGTGGCCAGAGTAGAATGAAAGAGTAGATCATGGACTTTGACAAAATAAGGAAATTAAGAAACTGAAGTGTTTGAAACAGTAAGCATGATGAGTTGTTGTTGTGTCATGTCTGACTATTTGTGACCTCAAGGACTATACTTTCAATAGGATTTTCTTGACAAAGATACTGAAGTGGTTTGTTATTTCCTTCTCTAGTAGATCAAGGCAGGCAGACATTAACTGACTTGTCTAGGGTCACACAGCTATTAAGTTTCTGAGGCTGGGTTTGAACTCAGGTCTTGCTTTCTCCAGCCCCAGTGCTCTATCCACTGAGCCTCCTAGCTGCTTCTTGAATGTTAAATTACATTCAAACAAGGGCACCTGTTGAAGAGAAGAGTTAGTGAAGCAAGTGTTGAACTTCTTAAAAAAGGAATCTAAATAACTAGGAGCCATAGTTTACAGGCAACAAGGTCTATTAGGGTGAAAAAAAATATTAATAGAGTCAACTTCAAAGAGTAGAAGTTGCTGAGAAATGGTACAATTGGGAGATCCTAGAAGTGGCTGTGAAGTGAATCAAGTATTCTAATTCCATCTTGAAGGCCAGTGTTGGGAGAGAGTGAAGTTATATCCAGAAAATTGCTATGGATATACTTTTTACCTAGGGGAAACTGGGTCTCAGTGAGAGCGAGTAGATTGAAAAATATGAGAAGTGGTAAAGAATGAAGTTAGTTCATGATCATATGATGTAAACTGGTCGATCAGGTAGGCATATTTGTACAGCAACATAGAGGCACAGAGTTGAAGAGAATGGGATATGGGGGTTGTCTAAAATTTACATCTAGGTAGCTATTGATTCTTTGGAATAGGAAGAGTAAAAGGTAATGATAGAGTGCTAAGCATAAGGTTGATAGTAGGTTGGAGTCTCTCAGGGGTGATTTTATGGAAAAAAAGTCCCAGGCCTTTATTTTGTTTGTTTCAGAAAGTAGTTTAAGACATACTTAATGTAAATTACCAATAGTTATGTAAATGCTCTAAAATTATTTTGATTTTGTTACATAAACATACTGTTCCTTGGAATATATAATATTGGAATCCTTGACTGAATCCTAACATCACAAAAGTCTAACAATCTATTACTGTCAAAATCTATATAAGTAATTTTTCAAAATATATTTATTTCTGTGTCCATACATTTTTAACTATTTTAATGAAAAATTTTCTAAAATATATCCAACTTCCTGGTTGCATTAGTAGAGAATATTGAATATAGTTTAAAATTACCTTGAGGACCTAAATAACATTACTATATCATATTTGCCAGTCTATATTTATAAGTCCAACTTCCCCCCACACTAGATTTAAAAATCTATTAGAGAAAGGATGGAGTCTTGTTGATACTGGTATCTCTCTTTCACCCAACAGAGAAGATTGCACATAGTAATAACTGGGGTTCTCTCATTTTTTTTGGTCTGTTTCTCACAAATCTATTTAATCCTCCTGTTTTAATTTCTTGCTTTTATTATAATAATAAAAAATATATCAGAAATAGTGGGGACCACAAAAAGTTATTTTGTCCAGCTGGTAGTTGAATAAGAAACCCAGGATAAATAAGGTAACAAGTGGTCATACAGTTTCTGTCTGAAGACTTCTCTCTAATGAGTAACCCATCAGGTACCTAAGACAGAGTGGTTTTCCTTTAGACATCTCTCCTTGTTACAAATTTCACAAACACCCTCACACTCCATATTGAGCTAAAATTATATGGTTTTTTTTTCTACAAAGTCCACCCATTGTTTCTAGGTCTGACTCCTGGGATCAGTAGAAAAATCTAGTCCTTTTTCTATATGTTGCCTTCAAATACATAAAGGCAGTTATTACAACCCATATCCCACATCTCTCAAATCAATGTGTTCCCACTGCTTCTAATCAGAAGATTTATTTCACACAAAACCCTAAATTGATACCTACAGATTAGGGCCCAAGGATATGTCTATGTGAGATAGGCTACTTTAAGACTTTGGGTTTTATTTTGGATGCTTGTGGTCATTTCAATTCCAACTTTGATATGTTGAACATTATTGCAGATTTCTTTTACTGTGAAATGAAATTCCTCAGTAAAAATTTAAGAGGCACTGGCAATAATGGCTTCAAATGAATCCCAAGTGGCAATGCTAAGACATCATCTTTGTTTGTTGTTGTTGTTGTTGTTGTCTTTCTATTAACACTTGGAACTCTAGAGCAAGTTTTTTTTCTTTCCAAAGTCACTCTCAGTCCTGTCTCTCATTTTCTATTTAACATGAAAAACAATGTTTTTAGAAGATGGCAAGAGAATGGCAATATCAAAAAAAGAATTATGAGCAAACATTTTATATAAAAATAAATGAGGCTATTTGACTTAATAATTATTCTTTCCATATGCACACATGTGTGTGTGTGCATGATTTACCTATAGAAGTAAATTTTCTTCCATTTAGTTGAATAATATAATAAAGAGAAATAAAGGAAAGGAGGAGGAGGAGAGGGAGAGGGGGGAAGGGAAGTCGAGGAAGAGGAGAGGAAGGATAAGGGGGAGGAAAGAGACAAGGGGATCACAGTTGAGAAAGAGGAGAGGAGAGTTGAGGACAGGAGAGGAGAGGAGATGAGATGAGAGAGAAGAGATGTGACGAGAAGAGATGAGAAGAGATGAGAAGGGACAAAAGGAGCCAAAAATCATTTTTAAGGAAAATGCTTATGAAAAGAACAAAAGGGAAAAGTACTTAAAATTTCAATATCAAAATGATCTCTAACTGAAATCATTAAAGTGTTATACAGAGACACTTTTAACATATACACACACAGTCCTTGACACATTTGGAAACTTAAATCTCTATAATACTATTATTTAAACATATATTCATAGTTGTAATGTCTTCCCTTTTTATTTCTTCTGATTCCTACATTTCAAGTGCATTATGCATCATAATGCTTCTTTTTAATAAATATTTAAAGTATCTATTGAATTTTATATTTTAACATCCCGTTTTAAAACTGTGTTCCAAACTCTCTTCCTCCCTCCCTGCCCATCCCCCACCCTTAAGGAAACAAGTAATTCAATAATAGTTATACATGTGCAGTCATGTAAAACATTTCCATATTATTCAGGTTGTGAAAGAAAACAGACCAAAAAATGTAAGAAAAAAAACTAAAAAAATTATGCTTCAATCTGTATTCGGGCAAAATCAATTCTTTATTTGGGTATGTATTGCATTTTTATAGGTCCTTCAGAGTTGTCTTGGATCATTGAATTGACAAGAATTAGCCAAGTCATCCATACCTGATCATATTGAAATATTGCTTTTACTTTGTATATAGTACCTTTTACTTAGCATCAGCTCATCTAAGTCTTTCCAGGGTTTTCTGAGAGCATCTTGCTCATCATTTCTTCTTCCTCTTCCTCTTCCTCTTCTTCTTCTTCTTCTTCTTCTTCTTCTTCTTCTTCTTCTTCTTCTTCTTCTTCTTCTTCTTCTTCCTAATTTCCATTTATTTTATTTTTTCAAGTTACATGTACAGGTAGTTTTCAACATTTTCATAAGATATAGAGTTCCAAATATTTCTCCCTCCCTCCCTTTCCTCCCCCCTCTACAAGAGAGCAACTAATCTGACCTAGGTTCTATATGTAAAATCCCCAAGTTATAGTTATCTATCTATCTATCTATCTATCTATCTATCTATCTATCTATCTATCTATCTATCTATCTATTAGTTCAATCAATATCAGTTCTTTTTCTGGGAGTGGATAACATGCTTCATCATTAGTCACTTAGGATTGTCTTGGATCATTGTATTTCTGAGAGTAGTCAAGTCATTGATAATTGCTCATAGAACAATACTGTTGTCACTGTGCACAGTGTCCTCCCAGTTCTGTTTATTTCACTATACATCAATTCATATAAGTCTCTACAGGTTTCTCTGAAATCATCCCACCAATCACTTCTCACAACACAATAACACTCCATTAAAATCATATACCACAGCTTCTTCAATCATTCCCCAGTTGATGCCCATTCCTTTGATTTCCAATTCTTAGCCACCACAAAGTGTTCCTTTAAACATTTTTATATAATCCCCCTCCCCCATTTTCTCTTTTTCACAATTACTATTGTTAAATGTTTCCCTAAATCCTATTCCATTCCCCATGGTATTTACTCTATTATCTAACTTCTTTCACCCTATCCCTCTTCAAAAAGGGTTTTCTTTTGGCTGTCCCCTTCCCCAGTTTGCCCTCCCTTCTTTTGCCCCTCCCTGTTTATCTCCTTCCCCTCCTATTTTCCTGCAGGGTTAGATAGATTGCTTCACCCAATAGAGTGTGTATGTTATTCCCTGCTTGAGCCAATTCTGATAAGATTAAGGTCTTTGAGCCAATTCTGATGAGTTTTATTGGCCAGTTTAAATAGATTACTCCACCCAATTGGTTGTGTATATTCATCCTTCCTTGAGCCACCTCTGATGAGATTAAGGTCTTTGAGCCTATTATAAGTATAAAGTTCATTTACTTCCTTGCTATTCCTCCATCTTTTCACCTGCTCCATAAGCCCTTTCCTGTTTCTTTCATGTGAGATTTCACTCCATGCTACCTCTCCCATTCCGCCTCCCCCAGTTCACTCTTCTCAGCCCACAATTTTACCCTAAAGATGTCATCATGGAGTAATTAGGTAACACAGTGGACAAAGTATCCACCCTGGACCCAGGAGGACCCCAACCCCAATCCAGCTTCAGACACAAGACATTTACCCTCTTGAAAACTCCAGGCATGTTACATAACTACAACTTTTTAGTGTTCTCTAGGGTCTTGTATTTGAAAGTCAAATTTCCCATTCAGTTCAGGTCTTTTCATCACAAATACCCAAAAGTCCTCTTTTTCATTGAAGTCTCATTTTTTTCCTCTGAAAGACTATACTCAGTTTTGCTGGATATGTGATTCTTGGTTGTAATCCCAATTCCTTTGCCCTCTGGAATATCATATTCCATGCCCTCTGGTCCTTTAATGTAGAAGCTTCTAGATCTTGTCCTATCCTTACTGGGGCCCCACAGTACTTGAATTCTTTATTTTGGGCAGGTTGCTGCATTTCCCCTTGCCCTAGGAGTTTTGAAATTTTGTTTACTCTCCCTGGGACTTTTACTTTTGAGATCTCTTTCAGGAGGTGTTCAGTGGATTCTTTCGATTTCTTTTTTAAAAATATCAGGGCAATTTTCCTGACAATTTCTTGGAGGATGATGTCCAAGCGCTTTCCTTGATCATGGTTTTCAAGTAGACCAATAATTTTCAAATTATCTTTCCTGGCTCTATTTTCCCAGACAGCTGTTTTTCCAAGATTATATTTCACATTGCCCACTATTGTTTTTTATTCATTTGGATTTGCTTTATTATGTTTGGTTTCTCATAAAGTCACCAGCTTCCATTTGTTCAATCCTAATTCTTAGGCAATTATTTTTGCCAGAGAACTTCTTTATCTCCTTTTCCATTTGGCTTTTCAAGCTGTTGGCTTTTGTTTTCAGGACCATCCTGAATGACCCTCATTTCTATGTCCACTTCTTCATCTACGTCTGTATCTTTATGTTCAAAGTCCATTTTGAGCACCTCTATGGCCTGAGACCAATTTGTATTTTTCTTGGAAGCTTTAGATATAGGGGCCTTGATGTTGATATCTTCCTCTGAGTGTGCACCCCAATCTTTCTTGTAATTAAGGATACTTTCTATGAGCCTCACCTTTCTCTGTCTGCTCATCTTGCCTTTCTTTTACTTGTCTTTCAGCTCCTTAAGCTAGGGAACTGTTTCCTGGCTACACTGTCCCAAGCTTCAGGGGTCCCAGGTATTAGGATTTAAGGAGGGGCAGGTTCTTCACTCACCTGGCCTGTTCCCTGAACCACAGATGACCACAGAGAAACTTGCTAATCAACCAGCTTTGTGTGCTATGGTTGTCAGCTCTTTTGAGCCTGTGCCCTTCCTCCACCTGTGCCACTGCTGTTCAAGCCTACCCCCTCATTCCCAGAAGGGGTGAAAAACTCACATTCTGCCTCAGCACCAGCAGAGACCCCTGTAATCTCCCCCCTAACAAGGGCTCAGCCCTCTCACCAGACGGTTGGCTTATTCCCAAATGAGTCTGGCACTACAGCTGATTCAGAAGCTCTGGAGGCTCATTCTCTGGCAGGGCTTTCCTGGGAAAGGATCTGTCAGTGCGACTGTGGGGGTTAAGCTCTACTACTTTCTCAACACAACAGTTCCCTCCTTCAGACTTTCCAAGCTGTCCTTGGTTGGAAAATTATCTCAGCATGTTCTTCTGTGGATTTTGCTGCTAGGGGAATTGTCCTGTCATTATTTGGAGGTTTTTTGTAGCAATCGTGTTATGAGTTTGAGACCTCACTGCCTTTCCTCCATTATAATGCTTCTTAAAACTTTTTTGGCAAATAATGAATATGTTATAATGAATTTTTTAAATCTTTTATTCATTTTTTTGTTCAGATTGTTTCTGTCTTTAACAATCATTATAATCTGAACACTTAAGATGATATATTTGTTGAATATACAAATTTTTTAATAAACATGTTTATTTAAAGTTTTGAATTCCAAATTCTATCCCTCTCTTAGTCCCCCTCCTCTTCCCTCTCTGAGGTAGTAAGAAATCAGATATAGGTTCTGCATTTGTAATTATGTAAAATATACCATATTAGTAATTTTGTATAAGAAAACTCAAATAAAAGAAAAAAATGAAAATAGCATGCCTCTGTCTGTGTTCAATCAATGTCAGTTATTTCTTTGGAGGTGGATATTATGTTTCATCCATAGTCTTTTGGGATTTTCTTGGATTATTGTATTGTTGAGAATATTTGTCATTCATAGTTCTTCATCAAACAATATTGCTGTCACTGTGCACAATGTCTCCTGCTTCTGATCACTTCATTATAAATCAGATCATATAAGTCTTTTCAGTCATTTCTGAAATCATCTTGCTTGTCATTTCTTATAGCACAATAATATTCCATTAAAATCCTATAGCAAATCTTGTTTGGCCATTCCCCAATTCATGGGCATACCTTTGATTCCCAATTCTTAGCCACCTCCAAAAGAGATGCTATAAAAATTTTTGTGCAAATCTGTCTTTTTCTCTGTTTTTTTTTCTTTTTGGGGGGGAGTGTCTTTGGGATATTAACCTAGTATTGGTATTGCTGTATCACAGAGTATGTATAGTTTTTTAGCCCTTTGGGCGTAGTTACAAATTCCTCTCCAGAATGGTTGGATCAGTTCACATTTAGTTGTTTACAGACTAAATGTAGTAAGAAGAGAATAGGTAGAAAGATTATAAGATAGTTTAAGGTCAAACTTGCTAGATTGAACATCAGGAGATCAGAATTTTAGCTCAAGTTCTTCTATTTCCTACCTGGATGACTTAGGTGAATTTAATCAATGGATAAGTGAGCATTTATTAATCATCTACTGTGCACCAGACTCCATATTATGTGTTTAGAGTAAAAGAGAAAACTAAAAGAATTTTTGCTCTCAAGGAACTTTCATTTTATGGGAGAAAACAGGCACAATATGTACATGTAGAAATAAATGCAAAATAGTTTGTTTTTCCTTTTTGAAGAAAACATGCCAGAGCTCTTATGTTAGTCCTCCTGGGAAAGGTTCCATCTCTGGTCCTTGTGACTTTGCAAAAAGTTCACCATAAGCTTAGAATTCACTCATTCCTCAATCTACCCCATAGAAACTGTGGTTCTTTTAAAAACCTGTTTTTATCACTATCATGTAAAGGAAGAATAGTAAGAAAACAAGTTTGAAGTCCATAAAAGGGGAAAAAGTATAATTAGCTCAGAAAAGTAGGTTAGAACTGGACTGTGAATTCAATTGATTTTGACAAGCATTAATTAAATATATACTCTTTGCCAGACTCTATGCTAGGTCCTACAAAAACTGATTTCAGTGATACCATTTCTTTCCCTTGAGGAGTTTGTACTTTAATATTCAAATAAATTGACATTTATTAAGCACCTACTACTATATTCCAAGTACTGTACTGACTGCTAGAAGATAGCATGCATATGCATAGGCATACAAACAAATAACAATGATAACAATACAAAACAGATACTGAATAACTTTGGAAAAGGAATTAGCAGCTTGGCAGGGTTGGGGGCAAAGTGTGGAATGAGCAGAAAAGATCTGATGCAAGAAGTGATTCAACTTGAATCTTGAAGGAAAGATTGGATTCCAAGGTATAAATGTGAGGCATAAGGGATAACCAGTACAAAGCAACAAAATAGGAGATGGAATGATGCATGAGGAATACTTGTAAAAATGGGTCAGTATGCCTAAACTATACAGTGTGTGGGTGGGAAAAATGTATAATGAGGTTGAAAAATTAGAATTAATCCAGATTGTGAGGGGCTTCGACTATCACACAGTTAAGTTTATATTTGAAACTAGAGGTGATAGGAGTTATTGGTGTGCTTGTTGTGTAAATTGCCACTGTAAAATATTTGTATTATCAAATTTGATTTCCTTTATGCTGAAAAGAATAGAGTGGAGAGACTTGAGCCAGAAAGACCAATTTGGAAGTTATAACAATAATCCCAGATAGGGGATATAAAATTTTGAATGAAGGAAGCATTTTTGAGAATCAAGAAAAATGGATATGTGACACTGAGGTACAATTAATAAGATTTGGTCACAGATTGAACACATGGAGGGCAATATCACCATTTTAAACCTGAGTGACAAGAGGGTGGTGATGTACTAAAAAATAGAGGAATTCAGAAGAGTACTGTTTATAGGAAGAGGTAATGAGTTTTGATTCTGAACATGCTGACTTTGAGATGTCTGTGAGATACAAAGTGACCTTGTACCAGTTAAAGATGGCTATCTATAGAAATAGAAAATGCATTCTTGTTGGACCTGCAATTTCATAAATATAAGGAAATTCCACAGTGAAGAGACCTTTCAATGAAGCAAATTCCTACTTACCTACAACTTTGCTTAAAGGAAAATTGCTTTGACCACTGCCTGAGGATGTCCATTGTATTTTCAGATAGTTCTAATTGTTACAATATCTGTTCTACTGAGCAAAAAACAGTCACACATTTTCAACTCATTTTCCCAGTTTTTACTTTCATGGACAGTTGATAGAAATCTGGACCTGGAATTAGGAAGCCCTGGGTTCAAGTCTGGCCTTAGACACTCAAAACATGTGTGATCCTGGGCAAGTCAAATAACCTCTGTTTGCCTTAATCCACTGGAGAGGGAAATGTTGCATCACTCCAATATCTTTGCCAAGAAAACAGCATGGACAGTATGGTCCAGAGTTTGGCGAAGAGTCAGACACAACTGAACAAAAACATGCTCCTTTAGCCCAAAGTATTGAATACTTTCTTCTCATCTATATTCTGAAGCCTTCTAATTTTTAGACAATTACTCTCTGCTCCCCTCCCCCGAGAATTTTTCAAACTAGTCAAAGTGGATTTCTCTCAGTTCTTCCTGAACTTCATTTCCAGTTTTTGTGCTTTTGAGTTTGTAATCATTTTTGGCTAGAGTGCAATCCATCCTTGCTTCTACCTCAAACAATCCATCCTTTTCTTTTTTTTAATCCGTCCTTTTCTTCAAGAAGCATCTCAGTACCAATGTCTAGATGAATTTTTCTTTATACCATCAACTACTATTTCCCTCCCTCTCAAATTCTGTATACTCAACTACCTCATATTCATTCTATTTTCATTCTTTATGTAACTATACACACATATATATATACATTCCAATTTTTTTTGCTTCGTGAACATGTCTTTTTCTTTTTTTTGGTGGGGCAATGAGGGTTAAGTGACTTGCTCAGCATCACACAACTAGTAATTTTCAAGTGTCTGAGGTCAGATTTGAACTCAGGTCCTCCTGAATCCAGGGCCAGTGCTTTATCCACTGTGCCATCTGGCTGCCACTGAACATATATTTTAAAGCTGAGATCATTGTAGAAAACTCTGTCTCTGTAATCACTTCCTTTAGACATTTTTTCCTTATCTTTTTCTTGAAAATCAGTTGAAAAAAACAAGAATAATATTGTCTTCAATTTCTTATAGTGATTCAGACAGATTATAGCATCCCTCCAAGTTTTCAATGAAATTTTTGAAATGTGCTTTCCATAAGGCTCATGATAGACTATTCCCAGGGTTCTTTTTCTTGTCTATTGCAAATACACTGCTTGAAAATAGCATGAATATTGTCTGAAAACTTGATGTGATTTTTTGCAGTTTAACATTTTTATCCATGACTTAAACAAGATTATATTCATATCAGATTTGCAGAAGATACAAATATGAGGATAACTAAAACAGTGAAATCTTGTTGTTTGTCCTTCATTCTTGAAGAGGACCATGACATCAGGATTTGATGCCATGACATTTAGTGAATTGGATTTAAGTAAGGGAGGGCTGTGCAAAGTTACCAGCCTTGTTCTCTCCTCCAGACCCATTTAGGTCCAATGACAAGATATACATCATGACAAGTGGAGATGGCCCTGGATGTTTGAGGCAATCAGGGCTAAGTAAGTTGCCCAGGGTAATACAGCTAGTAAGTGTAATATGTCTGAGGCAGGATTTGAATTGATGCCCTCCTGACTCCAGGTTCAGTGCTCTATCCACTCTGCCACCTAGCTGTCCCAAAAAAGTGAATTATTGAGTATCAAATGGATCATAACACATCTAGAGTAGTGGGATGGATTTAATAAAATGAAATTCAATATAAAATTAAGCAATTAAGTTAAAAAACAATAAATAATAAAATGTGTATTCTGAAAAGTAGCTGGGAGTTTTAGTGGATTCAAAATGTGTTATTGATGCAATGTGGTGACCAAAAATGCTAATGCAATCTTAGGCTTTATTAAGAGGGATACGGATTCAAGCAATAGGGAAATGAAAGGGGGGCACTGTACTTCACCCTAATTGCACTTCATCTGGATCATTGTTGTTAGGTCTGGGTATCACAATTTAAGAAATTCATTGATTAATTAATATGCTTAGAGATGGAAAAATAGGCTGGTAAATGACCTTGAATCCATATTATCTTAGGAGTGTTTCAAATAATTGGACATGGAGAAGTCTCAGGGGAATGTGACAATTGTCTTCAAATATTTGAAGGGCTGTTTGAAGAATTGGATTTATTACATTTGGCCCGGGGTGGGGTGGGGGGGGAGGGAATTGGGTGGGGCAACGGGTATGAATTGCAAAAAGGCAAATTCAGGCTATATGCCAGGCAGACATTCCTGAGAATTGAAACTGTCAAAAGTTGGAATGGATTTCTCAGAGAGGTGGTGAGTTTTCCCTTCTTCAAGATCTTCAGGCAGGGACTAAAAAAATCTTATTGTGTATTGAAATGAAGATTCCTCTCCTATATGATTTGGACTAGATGGTCACTTAGGTTTAATTTAACTCTCAAATCCTGTGATCCTGGGAAATCCTTGAGTAGTTTTGTCTTTTATCTTCCAGGAAGTATGCTTGTGATACAGTTTTCAGTTTGTTCACATATGACAGATAAGTGTATAATGAATAATGTGTTCTATGTGGTATTAGACTCTCCATAAGAGCTGATGCCTGTAGTACCTGTCACTATCAGTACTCATGTTTTGTTATCTTCTTATAAAACATGTGCTTCCATCCTCCCCTCTCCAAACATCATTTGTTTTCTTACTCAGTATATCTGTTGCATTTTGTTTCTCCTGGATAATGGATCCACGGACAAAATGTCTTTACTTTCTTTTCCTTTTTATTCTATCTAATTTTTCAAGCAATACATCATTTATCCTACAAGTCCAAAACAGCATTTGTTATCCTCCCCCAACACACACACACACACACACACACACACACACACACACACACACACACACACACCAAAATAAAACTATCTTCTTCTGAACTTTAACTTAAACTATTACTGTGGAGGGCACCATTATCCTCTTGGTAAACCAGATTTGCAACATTGGCGTCATCTTTTTTTTTGTAACAAAATTTTATTTCATTTTTTCAAATTACATGTAAGGGTAGTTTTCAACATTCATTTTCATAAGATTAAGAGTTCCACATTTTTCTCCCTCCCTCCCTTCCCCCTCCTCGCAAGAAAGCAATCAATCTGACATAGGTTACATATGTATAATCCACAAGTACTCTTTTTGTCAGTTCTTTCTATGGGAGTGGATAGTTTGCTTCATCATTAGTCCCTTTCTCAAGTATACCGGAAATAATAAGATCTTTTTTATTGCCAATATAAATAAGGATTTTGTCATATATATTTAATGTGTGATGGGAACACTTAAATTACATGACCTAGAATAATATCATCAAAGCAAAAAGACAAATAAATTACCATTTATTTTAAAATAATAATGATTGGTTCATCAATTGGTTCACCAATAATTATTGGATCATAAATTTTATTGGTATAGATTTAGAGACAGTATTACAAAGTGATATAAAACTTGGAATTAAATCTTGCTTCTGACATATTCTGCATGTGTGATCTTCTGTAAGTCAATTAACTTTTCAATATTTTGATGTTTTTCGATAGCAATTTTCAAAAGGTGCCAGTATGCACTGGCAGAATACATTTCTCATTGAGAGTTTCCTGCAGTAAAGAACCCATAGTTTAAGTTATTATCTCCATTTCCACTGTTATGAAGAGAAGCTGTTTTTTTTTAAAAAAAAAGGTTGTATATAACATGTGAGCAAGATATTCGCCCTGAGATGGTGTTTGTTAGACAAGGATATTAAAAATCGCTGACAGAGACCCACACCAGAGGAACTTACCCCTGAGCCTCTGAATCAGCTGAATCACCCGGGTCTTTAGAACTGAGTTTGTGGTGTGGTGAGAGGGCTGAACAGCTAGTTAGGGGGTTGTGGGGGGGGAAGTGCAGGGATGTCAGTGGGACCTAGGGAGGAATTCATCTGTCTCACCCTAGCAGGGAAGCAGGAAGAAATCCTGAGAGGTGGGAGGCCCAGGTAGGGGAGGGGCACAGAATCGTCAAAGCTAAGAACCATAGCATAGATAGCTTTGTTGGTTGTTCACATTTTAAGTTTGCTTGACATTATCTTCAGACCAGATAATAGCCCAGGGAAGAGAAAAACCTCCTGAACCTCAAACCAAAATACCTGGAACCCTCTGAAGTGGGGGACAGTAGTGTACCTGGAAAGTAGTACCCCCCAGTAGGGAGTAAAAAGTTAAGTAAAAGATGGCAAGATGAGCAAGCAAAGAAAGTTGAGAATTATAAAAACCTTCTTCAGCAACAAGGAAGATCAAGTTGCACCATGAAAAGAGGATAACGACCTCAGGGCCCCTACATCCCAAGCTTTCAAGAAAAATATGAATTGGTCTCAGGCCATCAAAATGCTCAAAAGCGACTTTGAAGAGAAAATAGGAGAGATAGAATGAAGATTTAGAGAGGTGGAAGAAAAAACAGAAAGAGAAATGATAGTGATACAAGAGAGTCATGAGAAAAAAGTCAACAGCTTGAAAAGCCAAATGGAAAAGGAAATTAAAAAGCTGTCTGAAGAAAATAATTCCCTAAGAATTAGGATTGAACAAATGGAAGTTAGTGACGTTATGAGAAACCAAGAAGCACTAAAGCAAATCCAATTGAATAATAATGAAAAAAATAGAGGGCAATATGAAATATCTCCTTGTAAAAACAACTGACCTGGAAAATATATCTAGGAGAGATTGAAAATCATTGGACTACCTAAAAACCATGAGCAAAATAAGAGTTTTGATAGCATCTTCCAGAAGCAGAAGGTAAAATAGAAATTGAAAGAATCTACTGATAACCTCCTGAACGAGATCCCAAAAGGAAAACCTGCATGAAAATTATAGCCAAATTCAAGAACTCTGAGGTCAAGGAGAAAATATTGCAAGCTTCTAGAATAAAGGAATTCAAACACTGTGGAGATCTAATAAGGATAAAACAAGATCTAGCAGCATCTACATTAAAGGACGGGAGGACGTAGAATATGATATTCCAGAGGGCAAAGAAACTCGTACTATAGCTAAGAATCATGTACCCAGTAAAACTGTGTATAATCTTTCAGAGGAAAAAATGGGACTTCAATGAAAAAGAGGACTTTCAGGCATTTGTGATGACAAGACCTGAACTTAATAGAAAATCTGACTTTCAAATATAAAACCCTACAGAAGCATCAAAAGGTAAACAGGAAGAAGAAATCATGAGGGATATTAAAAGATTAAACTGTTTACATTGTTATATAGGAAGATAATACTTCTAACTCATAAGAACTTTCTCAGTACTAGGGTAGCTGGAAGAAATAATACACTTAGACAAAAGGCACATGTCTGAACTGAATATGAAGGGGTGATATCTGTGAAGCATTTATTTTTGTTTATCCTTATTCTTTATAGGGTAACTTATGTCTGGGGCTAGATTTGAGCTTGGGACCTCCTGGGTCCAGGGCTGGTGCTTTGTCCACTGTGCCACCTAGCTTACCCATGATGACATCTTTAAAATAGATTTTAGGGGTAGAAGGAATGCACTGGAGCAGGGAGAAGGTGTAAGGTGGACTGGGGAGAGGTAGCTCACATGAAGGATACAAGAAAAAACTTATGGAGGATAGGGGAAGAAGGGAAAGGTGAGGGGGAGTGATTGAACCTTAGTCTCATCAAAATTGGCTCAAAGAGGAAATAACAAACATACTCAAGTGGGTAAAGTAATATATTTTTGCCCTGAGGGAAAGTGGTAGGGGAAGGAGATGTGGGGGGTGGAGAGGAGAAGGAGGGAAGGAAGTTTGGGGGAGGGAGCAAAACACTTTGGAAGAAGGTGAAGATGTTCTGTATAACAGCACATGTATGACATACATTTAATTGCTTGATTTCATAGGGAGAGTTGAGGAGGGGGGAGGAAGAAAAATTTAGAAAACAGAATTAGCTCAAAGTCTTTAACCTCATCTGAGTGGGATCAAGGAGGGAATAACATACACACCCAATTGGGAGGAATAATTGTTTTTACTCTACAGGAAAGTAGGAAGTGAAGAGGAGAATAAAGGAAGTGTAAATGAAGGGAAGGTAGAATGGGGGAGGGAGCAGTCAGTTGCAAAATGCTTTTTGAGGAGGAATAGGGTAAAATAAGATAGAAAATAGAGTAAATATCATTGGAAGGGAATAGGATGGAGGGAAATATGATGGTTGACTACAATGGCAAAGTGTATGGCATGTTCTCTGCTGGGCTATTGTGAAGAAAATTCTTTGTCAAGTTTAAGGCACTATATAAGTGTTTTGATGAACAGGATGCTATCAGAAAAACCTGGAAAGACTCACATGAACGGAAGCAGAGAGAAATGTATGGTACACAAAATAACAGCAATAGTGTAAGATGATCTCCTGAGAAGCATGTAGTTATTTTCAGCAAGACAATGATCCAAAATAACTGACTGATTTATGAAAATTGCAAGAACTAATGGTATCTGAAAACAGACTGAAACAAATTTTTTTGACAATTCCTTTATCTGAACTTTTGTTTGTATCTGTTTTCTCTCACAACCTAGCTAATGTAGAGATGTTTTCCATGACTACTCATATATAACTTATGTAGGCAGCTTAAATTGTCCTCGAATGGTCCAACCCTCCCCCAGTGTCTGGTCTCCCTGAAACTGCCCCTGGCATATAAGCCTCACATGCCCACGCCTTGCTCAGTGGGGATTTGCACAAAAGGCCTCAGCCATGCCAAAGTTTTCTCTGCCCAGCCCAAGCTCCAGGCATTCAAGGCAGGAAGGCTTACTAGCACTGCTGGCCTTGGACACCTGCCCTTGGAACAGCCAGAGCATTAGCTTGGTTTATGCATGGGCATGGCCTGGCCTGAGTTTTGAGGAGAAAGAAGGGTTATATGGGTTGGGGGGTAGAGATAGTGAGAGACGTTAGAAGCGGGGTAGCTACAGAGAAAGAAGTTAGACAGAGAAAGGAGACATGGCTCGGGGCTTGTAAGCACAGGTGGTAGGAAAGAAAGTAAAAAGAGAAAGTGGAGAGTTCATTGGCAGAAATTCACAGGTCATATTTCTTGCTTTTCTAAGTTTATCTCTAAGTTTGTTCCATATAAATAAACCCTGGTATTTACTTAAATTGTAAGAGGCTTCCTAATCTTTTTTCTTGTAGTCTGGGAGAAGCTGTGGGGGAATTTTTAAATGGCCCTTGCAGACTGTCTTAGGCAGCTAATAGCCAGCTATAGCTTTACCAGCTAAAAGCAGTCAGATAGCCAGCCAGGAGTTCACAGATTAGGGCCAGCAGTTAAAATATTTTTTACATTGAATGGCAACCACAGCAGGACTTACATGCCAGTTAGAATTTTTCATATAGCCTATAGATAAAATTTTTCAGCTATTTATAAATTTTCAGATGTTAACATAGCTATAAGTTTCTATATTAGCAGTTAAGTTAATTTTGTTTTTACATTTATATTGAAATGCTTGAGTTCTTGGGATGGGGGTTGGGAAGGTAGGGAAGAATGAAGAGAAGTTGGAACACAAAGTTCTAAAAAAATGATGTTAAGATTTGCTTTTACATGTAGTTTGGAAAATAAAATTCTAAACAGTGGGGGCAGCTAGGTAGCACAGTGGATAAAGCACAGGCCTCGGATTTAGGAGTACCTGAGTTCAAATCTGACCTCAGACACTTGACACTTACTAGCTTTGTGACCTTGGGAAAGTCACTTAACCCCTATTTCCCTGAAAAGAAAGAAAAAGAAAAAAGAGATTTAAAAAAAGAAAAAGAAAAGAAAGGAAGAGAGGTTTTGGGACAATTAGGAAGAGAAGTGAGAGTGATGCAAGAACATCATGAAAAACAAATCAACTCCTTAGTAAAGGAGACACTAAAAAATACTGAAGAACATAATGAATTTATAATAGAAAAAAAATAAAAACAACTAGGCCAAATGATGAATAAGGTATAAAAATCCAATGAAGAGAAGAATGCCCTGAAAAGCAGGACAGGGCAAATGGAAAAAGAGCTACAAAATTCAATGAAGAAAATAAGCCCTTAAAAATTAGAATTGAGCAAATGGAAGCTAATGACTTTACGAGAAATCAAGAAAATCAAACAATACCGAAATAATGAAAAAAAATAGAAGACAATGTGAAATATCTCAATGGAAAAACAACTGACCTGGAAAACTAAATCCAGGAGAAATAATTTTTAAATCATTGGACTTCCTGAAAGCCATGATCAAAATAAGAACCTAGGCATCATGTTCCAAGAAACTGTCAGGGAAAATTGCCCTGATAGTCTAGAAACAGAGGGTAAATATAAGTTGGGAGAATTCTCTGATCACTTCCTGAAAAAAGATCTCAAAATGAAAATTGGATCATCTTATTTTACTGTCTTCTTTCATCTTACACCACAAACTCTCTCATAGAATTTGATAAATTGACATTGGCTTCTTTGCTTTTCTTGAAACAAGATACCTCATGCTTCATTTCTGAGCATTTTCACTGGCTGGCCCTGTACCTTGAATTCTCTCCATCCTTAATTTCTTTTCCAAAATTGCTTGGCTTACTTCAAGCACCAGCTAAAATCTCCCTTTCCAGAAAAACCCTATCCCAATCACTCTTAATTCTAGTACCTTCCCTCTCATGATTACTTCTTTTTTTCCTATGGGGCAGCTAGTTGGTGCAGTGGATAAAGCACTGTTTCTGCTATCAGGAGGACCTGAGTTCAAATCTCACCTCAGACCATTATTAATGGTATTACCCTGGGAATGTCCCTTAACCCTAATTACTAGCCGTTTGACCCTTGGCACATCACTTAACCACAATTGTGTTAAACATCCATAGCCATCTCCAGACATTTGGATGTCTATCTTGCCACTGGACATAGACGGCTCTGGAGGATCAAGTGAGGTAGAGACTTTGCACAGGTTTCACTCAGTTAAATTCAATTCAGTGCTTGTTGTGTAATTTAAAATTTAATGTGGGTTCTAATCTGCCCCCCCCCCAGTTTTGGGGGAAAACTAACTAAAATCTCTGATAAACTAGTTTAGGTTTTTCTAAGGGTTTATTGAAAGATAGTAAAAGAAAGATTGAGAACAGATTTCTTATAACCCGGAAATTCTAGCCTTCCTAATCTCCCACTTCTGAAGTTCTCTGTCACCACACTGATGTCTCACAGCCAAAGAGAAAGCCAAAGCTTATGTTTCCTGCTCCCCTCCCAGAAATGGGAGGTTCCTCAAGCTGATTGGCTAGTTTCATTCAAATTCATTAAGTACCCTTAAGTACCAGCCAGATGTGCTTACAATCTAGTAGGCCAGTCAGTCACTCTTCCCCAACTCAATCAGCCCAGATCAATGTCCTGAGTTCCACTATTTTGACACAATGTCATGACATCACCTTTGTTTGTTTTTTCATTGTTCTCTTTGAGAATGGGCAAAACAACAACCACCCTTTTTCCAGTATACATAGCTTGTTTATCCAAAGTTGTTTATGTGCTGTCTCCCCAGTTAGACTCTGGTCTCCTTGAGTGCAAGAACTATATATTTCACCTTTCTTTGTATATCCAGTTGTGATGTTTAAAATCTTAATTGTGGTCGCCAAAATTTAAAAGGTTTCAGTACCAGTCGTTGGGCATTAAACATTTATTAGAACATACAGATATTTACAAAGAGTTCAGAAGGTTATGAAAAAGAAGTCCTACCTAGCCTAGAGTTCCAGCTTGGTTGGGTTCTTCCTGAAGTCCTCCTCCACAAGCCTGTCTTAATCAGGAACCCCCTTCCCCAGCCTGTTTTAATCAGGAATTCCTGACCAAGCTGTTTGTGGAAGCTTTTTTATGGATCTGGAACAGAGGCAGTCCTTACACACTGCTTCAAGGTGATTGGTTGGCGTCATCCAAATTCATTGTCTTTGAAGGTGTTCTCAAGTTGAGTTCACAGTCTAGTTTCTGAGAACAATACCTTCTTAAGTGATAGCCAGGTGTGATTATAATCCAATTAACTTGAAGTAGGCTTAATCAGCAGTCAATTACTCTCACTTGATTCAATCAGTCTTGATTAATCTCCAGGTGGGTCTTTGAGTATCTGCTAAATCCCATTATTTCATCACACAGTGCATATTACAGTGTCTGGCACATAGTATTTGCTTAATCAATGTTTCTTGACTGAAAGAGAGACCTTAAGGAGCAATAGTTTGCACATAGATAAGCTGTTAAAATTTAAAACTTCACTAAGAATTTTGGGACATTTTGTATAAACAAAAGAATACAAGGTAATTTGGAGGAAGGATTAAAACCTGGGAAGATGTTGAAAAGTCATCATGCAGGAAGTGGTGATTGAGTTGAATTTTGAAAGGCTGCTAATATGCAAAGGTGAAGAGAAAGTACATTTGACTTATGGAATGTACAGAAATAGAAAGAAAGGAGATAAGCTTACATGTCTGAGAAAGCGTGAGAGACCACATGGGACAGACTACAAAGTTAATGAAGGAACAATGAGTAATAAGCCTGTAAGTGTAGTAAGGAGCCAGGTTATGAAATTTTAACTTCAAACACTAATTCCTATTTAATCTGTATTCAATTAATTATGTACTTAATCATAAAAGACAATAAGGGTAGCTTATTTAGCAGGGAGATCACATGATCAGAGCTGTATTTTAAGAATATCACTGTGGGGGACAGCTAGTTGATGCAGTGAATAAATCATTGTCTCTGGATTCAGGAGAACCTGAGTTCAAATCCAGCCTCAGACACTTGAAATTTACTAGCTGTGTGACCTTGGGCAAGTCATTTAACTCTCATTGCCCCACCAAGGAAAAAAAAGAATATCACTCTGGGGTTGAGGAGACAGATCTAAGATGGCAGAGTGATAGGAAACAGAAAAGCTCAGCTCTTTTAGGAAATAACAAAAAACAAAAACAAAACAAAAACAAACAAAAAACCTTATGTAAACAGAGTAGTAGAATAAACCAGACCCATTTCTCATGGGGAAATCACGACAAATTCACAATGTATCATTTGTCTAGTCCAACTTGGCATAAGAAGACAGACAGAAAGGTCTGTAGACACTATTGATGGAGTCCTCATCGAATAAAGGCATTACAAAATCTACACAGGGTATTGCAACACTTTAAGGTGCAAAGTATCAGCTTTCTTATCCACTACCCAGGTCTTCATTACAAATCCAACATGAACTGAGAAGGGGACCTGAGCTGGGACTGATATTCCTGGGTAAAGAGTCTCTGTATGGCCTACTGCACAAGCAAGAAGTTATCCAGTCCCAGCAACAGTGTGATTTAGACCCCAGTTATAGTTTCAGTTTCAGTCCCATCATCTAGCCCAACCTGCAAAAGGATAAGATAACCAGGGGACGAATCCTAGATTAAAAGGGAAGCTAGTGTTCTGCCACTCTAAATTAATAGAGCTTTCCAGCTGGCAAATAAGGAGTAAAGGCCAGCAATATAGTTAAATGTTGCTCAGACCCAAACACAGGTCAAGAACTTACAGAGCTTAGATAAAAGGGGGTAGCAGACCACTTTGGGAGCACTAAATTCCTACAGGTCACCAGCTTGAGCTGTCTCTGAAATCCTAGAATAATGTAGCACTCAATACCCCTAAGAAATAATCAAAAAGCTTAACCCAGATCTTCATTCGAGAATTGTATCAGAGGCTAATCCTAACATCAAGCCTGATGTCAGGCTGCAAGAATGAGAAAATGAAAATAAAAGAATCCCACCACAAATAACTATTATATTGGCAGAGAATCTCAAAACACAAATATAGGAGAAGAGAATGACTCCAAAAGATCTCCAAGCAAAGCCACAGAGAAAAATAGGTTGGGCAAAAATTCAGGGAGAATTCCTCAATAAGAAGAGTTTTATATAAAAAAGTGATATAAATAAAATGAGAGTCGTGAGGATAAAATTGTAAAAGAAATGAGAGCTATGAAAGAAAGAGTTGCAAAGAAAATTACCAACTTGGTACAAAAGTTACAATAAATTTGCTAACTCTTTGAAATTTAGTATGGAACAAATAGAAGCCAATGACTTGAACAAACAATAAATATTACAGCAAAGTCAAATGACTGAAACTATAGAAGAGAATGTAAGGTATCTCATGAAGGAGAAATTTATGTGAAAAACAAACAATAAAAATATTAAGAATTTTTGAATTATCTAAATTCAATGGCAAAATAATAAAGTCCACATATTCTATTTCAAGAAATCTTGAAGGTAAACTCCCTGGGTTTCTTAGAATTTTAGCAGAAATTTGAAAAAGAAATAAGTCATTTGTAAAAAATTATTTAAAAAAAAAAGAAAATGCTCAGGAAAGCATCATCAAAATATGGCAACTCCAATTCAAGTAAAAATACTGTTAGCAATCAGTGGAAAAAAATTATTCAAGTACTTGGAGCCATGATCAGTATCACACATAATTTATCATCCATTGCTATTAAGGAACAGAAACCTTAGAATATGATATTCAAGATGGCAAAGGATATGAGTTTAGAGTCAAGAATAACTTACTCAGAAAAACTGAGTATGATGAATGGAGGGGTAAATAGAATTTGTTGTTTTTTTTTTTTTGCAAGGCTATGAGGATTAAGTAACTTGCTCAGGGTCACACAAAGAGCAAATGTCAAGTGTGTGAGACCATATTTGAACTCAGGTACTCCTGAATCCAGGGCCAGTGCTTTATCCACTGTGCTATCTAGCTGCCCCCTTCCTTTATTTTCAAAGTTCTTTTTGGGTACTTCCATGACTGAGACCAAATCAATTTTTCTTGGAGGCTTTGGATGTAGGAGCTTTGACTTTGTTATAGTCTAGTGAGGGTGTGTTTTGATCTTTCTTGTCACCATAGTAACTTTCTATCATCAGAATTTTTTCTGTTGGTTTCTCATTATCCCAGCCTACTTCTTGAGTTTTAATTCCTTGTTAAGTAGGCATCTGCTTCTAGGTGTAAGGTACACTATCCCGACCTTTAGGGGTTTTATTCAGTTGTTTTCTGAGATACTTCTAAGGATGTGTAAATTTTCAGTTCTTCCCAGTGGATATGATCTAAAGAAAGATGTATTTATTACTCTCCTGTCCCATGCTCTGATCTGTAAGCAATCACAAGCACTGCTTTTTGCCCTGGAGAAGTGAAGAGGATACACTGCATCTACAAGCTCTGTGCTAGTGCTTCTCCTTACCCTGGGACTCTCTTTCGCCCACTCAGGTCTGTAACCTGGATCCTAGTATATGCAAAGCAACAGAGCCCTGCCTCAGTGCTAACAGAGAGAACTCTTTAATCTCTTTCTGACCAGTTATTCAACTCTATTACAGTCTGAAGACTGAGAGTTCCAGAAGCAGCCATTGTTTCTACTGGTTCAGTGGCTCCCTAGGTCTATCTCTGTTCTTCTGAGGCCCTATGTGTGCTGGTGCAACCTGTGTTGTAATGCACTTCACTCTCACCAAGGTACAATAGACATTTCCTGCTGACCTTCTAAGTTGGTTTTGGCTGAAAAATTATTTTATCCTGTCATTTTGTGGGTTCTGCTGCTCCAGGAATTGTCATTACATAAAGGTATTTGGAGTAGTTTGGGGGAGAGCTCAGGTGAGTAGGTGCCCTTGCTTTGCTATTTTGGCTTTGCTCCCTGGTCAACCAATTAAATGGAAGTTTCAGAAGGATCCATCCCATCAGAGGGAGATATATGAAGGGGCAAGTACATTTCCAATATTTGAATTCCAGGACTGAATGATCTTCCAAGAATAAGAGCTTTCTGGAACATGAAGAGTCCAAATTGCAGCTACAACTTGCACAGCCTTTTACTACAATGAAGGTTCACTTTTCCCATTATTTATATGGAGATCATAATAAAACCTATATCATGGGGTTATCATGAGGATAAAATGAAATAATATTGGTGAAGAATTTTGTGAAACGTAAAGCACTATATAAATGCTAACACATCACCACTGTCATCAAATAAATGGCATAGAAGTTAAGTATTTTGGTTTGGTTAGTAGCACAGTAAAGCCATGTAATATTTGGATTAAATGATATAATCTGTGTTACTTATAAATTTCTATATTAAACCTCAGAATAAAAAAAAATATAGGACAGCTAGGTGGCGCAGTGAATAAAGCACTGACCTTGGATTCAGGAGTACCTGAGTTCAAAGCCAGCCTCAGACACTTGACACTTACTAGCTGTGTGACCCTGGGCAAGTCACTTAACCCCCATTGCCCCCCCAAAAAAAAAACAAAACAAAAACAACAACAACAAAAAACTCAGAATCTCACTACATATGAAATGTAATTTAGTAAATTCCTTTTAAAATTCTGTGTACCCTATTCAATTAATTTTGTGGGGATTTTTGATTTTCAGTTAGGCAAAGGATTTTTTTTTCTTCTGAATGAATTCAAAATTGATTTAATGGGACAAAGGATTAAAGAAACTTTTTTTTTAAATCAAAAAACCACAAGTGGTTAAATAAACATTCTTAAATACATTTTATTTAGTAACAAAGTACATAATGAATATGATATCTTATTTATCACCAAAAACTAAGACTAAAATGAAAGGCATATGATGTGATAGAGATAATTAAGCAGTGAAACCAGTAATAAGCTTGCTGCTGTTTAAAAAATAAAATATATGAAGAATTTTTAATAAAACCCATGGGATTTGAACTTGCTGACTTTGAAACATTAAGCAACAAAGGGCCACTTAAAATAGACAGTTTTGTTTAATAGCACAGGAATTTACAGGTTGTAAATTAATCACAGGAGGGCTCTCCTAGAGTTCTCTAACTGAATTCTAAATGTGTCAGGAAATATAAGGCAAATGTTAGGAGATATTTAATAAAAAAACTGTAGAGTTCAAACAAATGTGTTCTGTCTTTCATATCAAGAACTACATGCAAGCAAACTATTATGGAAATCGGAATTAACTCGTTGGGAGTTTTCCTGATTCAGTTAATAAAAAAGAAAAAGGGAGCCAAAATTGTTTTTGTTGTTTTTTAAATTATAGCATTTGATTTTATAACTTAAAATACCATATGAATGTCACTTTTCTTATTTAACAAAACAATTATTAAATTAATTTTATGGAAATATCTAAGCTGGATTTAATTTAGCATATATCTGAAGAGATATCAGAAGGGTACTAATTTTTCATAGGAAAATTTATATAATAGGAAAAATAAAAAAGAATCAGCCTAGCATAGTGCAAAAAGCATTGTGAGATAGGAGACTGGGATTCATTTTCTGGATCTGCTACAGATGGCCATGACAGTTTCTCTTCCCATCATTTTTCCTTGTTGTTGTTCATGTTGTTGTTTTTCCTTCTTTATCAAAGAGGACCATGATGTTATCAGTTTTCCTACAAACCAAATTGTTGAGTTGTAAAATTCATTATTGAACACTATTCCACTAATAGGTTTAAATAAGAGCAAGAACTGAGATAGAGATTCTTTGCATTGAGATCTTTGGGTTTATTAATTTTCTTTTCAGAAAAAACAAAAGAAATATAATTTTTGAGCAATATTTTTAATTTATCAAGCTGAATGCATTATAGTTAAAAATGGGAAGTCTTTTTAAAAAATTAATTCCAATATGTACTTTGCTTAGGCAAAGTAAGAATAACATAATGAACAAAGAACTGAGTTTCCCTTCAGAAAGTCATGGGCTCAGATTCTGCATCAGAAAGCTACTAACAGATAAAAGTAAATTTATTTAGTCTTAAGACTACAAGGTGCAAAACCAGTACTTGTGTGAATAAGTCAGAACTTTTTCTCAGCAAAGTTCCCTAAGCAATGAAGTCACAGGTACAATCCTATCCAATCTATCTTTTCTTAAAGTCACAAATATGATTTTTAAAAGTCAAATAGTAGACCTTGAAAAGACCACTTGGGAACATATACTGCTAAATCCTTCATTTTACCTAAAAGAAAAATCAGATCCAGAAAGGAATAGTAGCTTCCCTGGAATCACACTGGCAAGAAGAAGCAGAGCTAGAAGCAATGCCTTCTAATAACCATTTCAGTGTTCTTTTCCTTTTCAAGCTGTCTACAAAATAGTCCATTTAAATGAAGACATAGCTATTCCTTATTTATTTAATAGGTATAAATAATGGACATGTAATTTCACTCATTTAAAGAACTCTGGTTAGAGGAAAACCTCATCTACTAGTGCAATTTATCTGCAGTTTATAATCTTAGACTCTCCTCTAAAGAATTTAGAAGTTATATGACTTGCCCAGAGTCACACAGTCAGTATGTGTCAGAGACATGTGTCAGAGAACCTGTTTCTTTCTAGCTTGAAGGTCAATTCTCTATCCACTATATTGTACTAACTCAATAGGAAATGTAAATATAAATTTTCAAAATTTTAAACATTATTGATGTAACTTTTCCTTAAGGTATTGACTCTATGGTGAGAGAGTTTAGGGCTAGTACAAAATGCAGATGCCCTGAGGGCATCGATGATTAGCTAAATCTGGATCAGCCCTTGTACAGATTTTTCTTATCTTTAGAGGAATGATTGGTAGGTGGATTTATATTTGTGAGTTGATGAGATGTGACTTAATCTGGATCTGCATAGGACTACAAAAAATTAGTTTCCCATGATGTAACTCAGAAGTTCTTTATAAATAAATCCAAACTGGTCAAAATTTATTCTTAGTATAGATAAGAGATAATTTGTCTCTTTCATATCATAATTTTATTTTGTTTTGCTTTATTTTCCTCTTTTTTGTTTCCCTAAAATAAACTTTTAATCAATCACTCCCATAAGAAATTAATAGGATATTACCATTCTTTCCCCTGCTTCCATCCATCCCCTTTAGGTATATAAGGGCTTTCCTTTGGCTGTGTAGCAGTGAAAATTAGAACAAGGTCCTGGACACTACTATGAATATCTGAAGTGGACAAAACATATCTCAGAGTATAGAAAGCCAAGAGTCTGGGGCAACTGAATGTTTTTGCCATTTCAGTAACAGGAGAAATAAACTACAGCACTACCAATTTCCATGTGAAATTCTGTGATATTGATCCTACGGTAAACATCCCTAGCTTTTTAGTTGTTCAGGTAAATTGCTTCTTTAATTTGATTCTGAGTACTGATCAACAGGTCTTTTGGGCTGAAACATATTTTTTTTTGCCAGATATGATATGCTAGGAATTAATTCCTAAAATCCTGCATAATAGCAGGTAAAACAATGTACAAAGGCAACACAAAGCTACAGAGAAAATAAGATATACCCATATCAGCTAGAAACTTAAAATGATGGAAATGAAGTCCATGAAATGAATTATCTTATTTTGCAGATGGAGAGGGAGAGGCTACAGTTTCACCATGAATATATAATCAGTAGTGATTGTACAAGCATAACAAGAGAATGGGAATATAACATTAATACAGTTCCAGGAAGAAGGATTCTTGCAAAAGATAAAGATAATGATTTCCATCCCCTCTTCTTCTAAATCTAACATTTATGAAAGTGTCTGGGAGAAGGGCACTAGAGTTGGTAAAATCAAACATAGGGAAAATTAATTTTAAACAAAATGAATGTGAGGTCTACTACTGTCCTGAAGACAAGATGTTTAATTTAACATGTTAGGCTTTGCTTATGTTTCAGGAGGCAATTTGATGGATGAGGCTAAAAGGGGTTAACAGATAACCTAAGACTTGATCAATAGTAGCTAAAATGGTTAATAGAGAAAGAAAGGTTTGTGCTATTATCAATAGTACAGTAACAGAGGGTTGAATCCCTATCAACAAAAAATATCAACAGAAGCTTAATGAAGGTAGCCAGGGACCATTAGCCATTAATAGCCAATAATATTCCTAGATGACAGGAAATAGAAACTGCACTTAGAAACCAGATCTTAAAGTAAAGAGATATCCTAAACAGAGAGACCCTTAGGGTCTGACATGTTTGAACATGTTTTTATACATATTCACAGAAAGACCAAATGTGTCCTTAGGTTCACCTTATGACATGTAAACCCCCAAAAACACCCCCAGGGAGAAAAGTACCCACCTTGAAGGATGTCTTAGAACCCCAGGAAGTCCAAAATAAGATATGAACTTCCCATAAGAAGGAGATTAAGATAAAGGGGAGATAACCTACTTTTTTAATATTTTATTTTTTTTGGTGAGGCAATTGGGGTTAAGTGACTTGCCCAGTGTCACACAGCTAGTAAGTGTTAAGTGTCTGAGGCCAGAATTGATCTTAGGTTCTCCTGACTCCAAGGCTGGTGCTCTATCCACTGTACCACCTAGCTGCCCCAATAACCTACTTTTCTCACTATAAATATAAACATTTTTCCTTTCCCTATTCAAGACACCTCTCTGGTGATCTCCCTTTGGCCTCACAGTATTCTAGTAAAACTTGGGAAACTGAGTTACTGTGTTAGGGGAGAGGGAAGAGGAAACAACTCTCTTCAGGCTTAGATAGCATGGGATAACAAGTAAAATAATAAGCAATATAAAATAAGCAAAATATGAATTTATCAGTAGGTTAGTGTCTGTGGAGAATTGTTCTCCCCAAAGAAAAGCAATGGCTATCTGATGCCTTCATGCTTTTTCATTTATTTTTTTATCTTCACTAATTTTGTTATTTGAAAATTGTGATAAGATAGAATTTATTTGGGATACTATTCTATTTTAACCCATTTCATAATTATTTGGCAATAATATATCAAGAAATGTATTAATTAGAGAGTCTTATTTTTGGTACATCCCCAATTATTCTTTAGTGAAATATAAGAAACTACATGGATATATTCATAAAGGCTGCAATTGTGTTCATATGGGTTTTTAATAGAAAGAATACATACTCTCATCCTGCTTGTCATTACTTATAGCACAAAAACAGTGCATTATAATAATATACCGCAACTTATTCAGGTGTTCCCCAATTGATGGATATCTCCTCAATTTCAAAATTTTAGCCACCAAAAAGAGCTTCTTAGCTATGCTCTGCATATTGGCAATTTCATTTTTATTAAAGTAACAT
The DNA here is from genome assembly GCF_019393635.1 of Dromiciops gliroides. Taxonomy (NCBI): domain Eukaryota; kingdom Metazoa; phylum Chordata; class Mammalia; order Microbiotheria; family Microbiotheriidae; genus Dromiciops; species Dromiciops gliroides. The sequence goes on along the minus strand of NC_057861.1, from coordinate 375,409,870 downwards.
GCTTCAGTACCCAGAGGAAGAATATTATTCAATAGTTAAAAAGCCCACAGAGAACTCATAAGAAGTTATCACCAACATAGAAGGAGTACAAAAGTAATTGCCTATAATAGACTGAAATAGGAAGTCCATTAGTCTAGTTAAAAAAATACACAGGGCTGTTTGTAGCTGGTAAAAACAATGACAACAAGAAAACACCAAATAAAGCAAACAAAAATAGAAAGATGTAGGAATGGAAACTTTGTGGCAATTCATCTCTGAGACAATTCCTCTCTGATATAATTCCTCTTCAAGAAATGTGGGGAGCTACCAATAATTTTAAGCTTAGCTTCACTGATGGTGGAATCATATTCTATATGAAGGAAAAATAGGTAATATCATCATGTTGGAACACCAAATATTTTAAATATTTTTCTGAATGATTGAATATTTCCCTTCAGACACTATTGGTATTTTTATGTTTGATTAATTCAGATTCATGTTTGAATTATTTATATATGTTTATATTTATTTTATTATTTGAAAACAAATCTAGTTGTTTTTGGAAAAATTGCTATCTGATGTATATGTGTTCTTTGTTATGGATAGTAATTGATGCCTAAAGCTGTCACAAAGTTATAGCCATGATATGACTTTATTGTTTATAGCTATATTTAATCTGTGGTGATTTTGAATAAAACTAATCTGAAACACCCAAATTACATATAACATGCATCAATTATTTAATAACTATCAGCAGTGATACTAATGATAATGGTGATGGCAATGATGATAATGGAGGTGAGGAATATGACACTCTTCACTAAAGTCCAACAAAATTCCAAGCTGTGTGTCTATGGGCGAGGTATATATGAGAGGACCATCAACAGAAAATTTAACATAATTTAGTCTTAGTACCTCCTTGTCTTGTTCATTGAACTGGTATATCTTAAATATTTGATTATTGAAGGTCACAGAAGTTAGTCCTGATTTAGGAAATACTTAGAAGTCCTGAGCCCATAATCCCTGATATGGACAGGCCATGCCACTCATCTTCATCTATTGGAGATCCAATCAAGAGACATTACAACTCATATCATATCTTCCCTAGTCCTCTGTTTCTAAGTTGTTTTCACTAAGGTTTTCTTTGGAAACTATATTGCCACTATTTTAAAATCCATATAAAGATCTCTTCCTAAATGGGTTGTGTATGTGTTTGTTGGGGTAGTAGGGAGGAAGTGTTAGACTAATGATTTCATTTTTGGTGAGGCAATGGGGATTAAGTGACTTGCCAAGGGTCACACAGCTAGTAAGTGTTAAGTATCTGAAGTTGGATTTGAACTCGGGTCCTCCTTATTCCATGGCCAGTGCTTTATTCACTTTATTCACTGTACCACCTACCTACTTCCAAGACTAGTGATTCTTAACCTGGAATCCACAAACTTTAAACAAAATATTTTGATACATTTTCTATAAAAATAGGTTCCTTCATAATCCTATATATTATATTTTGTGTATTTAAACCAGGTGTAACTAGATTGTCAATGGTGTCGAGGTAACCATAACAAAATGAATGTCAAGAATCCTTACACTAGACCAGGTCAGCAGTCCTAAATGATAGTAAGTGTTCCACACCCAAGTAATCTATCTCTATAAAGACAGTGCATTTTCATATTTTTTCCAACCAAGTATAGCCTTTAAAATTTGTTACTTTTAGTTTCAATTGTGTTATATCTATTCATGTCATCTCTGATGTGGTTGATACTGAGTATGCTCATAGGTACATAGTATCAAAACTAGAGCTGAAAAGGAAATTAACATCATTTAGATAAATGTAAACATCATTAAATTTAAGTCCCATATTTAGAGAGGAAAATGAGGCTCAGAGAGTTTTAAGTGATTTTATTTTTAGGGTCAAATAATAAATATCCAAAGACAGATGTAAATCTAAGTTTTCTAAATTCAGTTCAAGATCTATTTTATATATATTTTGTATATATATATATATATACCAGGTTGCCTCCTACGTTGTATTAATTTCATTCAACACTATTTTCTACATTATCCCAAGATTTTATGTATTCTATTTGTTTCTAACTTATACACTGTAAAGCAAAGCAAATGTTCCCTTAATGGAATTTACATCTTTCTCTACTAAAAGGGGCAGACCTAAGAATACAAAGGCCAATTTTTGAGGTTTTAATTCCCTTCTTCCTAAAGGGGAAGGAAACCAGAGGAAGACAATGCCTATAAAAATTAAAAGAAAGGTTTTGTTAAATAGGGAAGAAAACTTAACATGATTTTGGCTGCTATTCTGTCTGTTGCTTAATATGATCCCCATGCAGTATATTGCAAGGGTTTATATATAGTATCAAAAAGGCAGGTAAGGAATTTTGAAGAAAGATGGGCTTGGAAGGCCCAATCCCAAAGGGAGTGTGGAAGGGAGGAGTGTGTGTGTGTGTTTGTGTGTGTGTGTGTGTGTGTGTGTGTGTGTGTTTGTGTGTGAGTAATTCCAGGGGTGAAGAATGTGGCCTTTGATACACAAATCAGAAGACATTCTTGGTGATCATTCAGTTCAAGGTTTGATTAAGAGATGACTTGATAAAGAGATCCCTTAGAAAAAGAAGAAAATTCCAAAGTTATGGAACCTCTGAAGTTAAGGTCCACATACATAGTCCCCTATCATGCAGTCAGATGTCTTTGATTGGCTTCAGAGTTACGGATTCCCTGCATGTCCAAATGGATTTTTTTCTTGGTCAGTAAAAGGATTGTTGTATGGGCTCAAGCAAATCATGTATCCATTCTCTTTTCTTTTTTTTCCATAAAAGTATTTTTATTATTTTCCGATTACATGTAGAGATAGTTTTCAACACTTTTTTTATAAGATTTCTAGTTTCAAATTTTTCTCCCTCCCACCCTCCCTCCCCCCTCCCTAAGACAGTAAGTAATCTCAAGTATCCATTTTCAAAACATACATATACATGTATAAGTGGGCAATTAGGTGGTACAATGAATAGAGTACTGGGCTTGGAATCAGCAAGACTCACCTTCATGAGTTTAATTCTGGCCTCAGACACTTACTAGCTAAGTGACCATGGGCAGTCACTTAACCCTATATGTCAACTATTCCAGTATCTGGTCCAGGAAAACCCTAAAATGGAGTCATGAAGAATCACAGAGGACTGAAAAACAACTGTACATATATATATTTATATATAATATGTAGATGTGTTTAATAAAATATATATGTATGTACATGTATATATGAATATATACATAATTATGGGTATGTATACATACACATCCAATTGTTTAAAGATATGTATATATTTTTCTCCATGCATAGCTATAATTCTATATTATAAACATGCATACTTATGGTTATATGTTATATGGATATATGGATATATTTTTATATCTATACATGTATCACATGAATATTTATATGTATATGTGTGTATGTATGTATATAGATATACATGTGTGATATGATAAACATGTATTCCTTTGTGGGCAGGTTTATATCTATTTATACATGTTTATTTCACACACATGTGTATTACTGTGATATAATAGATATATGTTTTTGTCAGTTTTTTTGTTCAGTCATTTCTAACTCTTCATGGCTCCATTTGGGGTTTTCTTGTCAAAGATATGGAGCAGTTTACCATTTCTTTCTTCAGGTCATTTTACAGATGAGGAAACTGAGGCAGAGCTAAGTGCATTGCCCAGTATCACACAGCTAATAAGTGTCTAAGACCAGATTTGAATTTTGGAAGATGAGTCTTCCTGACTCCAGGGCCAACATTCTGTTCACTGTGCCACCTAACTGCCCCATTTTCAAGTTTATAAAACTTTTCATTTTTTTCTTTGACCTCTTTGATGAAATATGTCTAACAGTAGGATCTCTGGGATATAGATGTTTTAGACCACTGCTACCTCTACCATAACTCAGAGTTCAGGAGAACAAATCTCAGGGCCTATTGGCTGAAGGGCACTGCCACTTTAGGTATGGTGGGAATGGATTACAGAGGGCTATGTATTTACATCAAATCAATTAACGTACTTACTAGGTATCAGGCGCTCTTTGAAGTATGAGAGATAAAAATGTAAAAGTGATTCAGTGGCTATCTTCAAGTAAATTGCAGAGCTGTATAGGTATTCAAGAAGGACTAGCCCCTCTTGTGTAAAGGCTTTCCAAGTCTTTTTCAGGGCTGATCAGCCACCTTTGGTGTTCACCTGGCACACAACTTTCCCCTGTGGTTCCAAGAAGCTATAGCATGTGCATCAGCCACACCCCAGTAAACTATCATGGCAGAAGGGCTAAACTAGGTTGAGGGCAACTGATGGGCAACAAACACATCATTGAGTGTCTGCCCCAAAGAAGTGAAGACTTCCCCCAGTAACATTGGTGAATGAGAACAATTTATTCCAATGGACATGAAGAGTACTGAAGCAGGCAATGTGGAAAACTTGGTCAGACATTGAAGAAGACAAGGTTATCCACTATATGCTAAGCCATCACCAGTTATCTGGACTTTTGTCTTGCCACTGGAGTTCAGTGTCTCTGGATGAGAGAGAGAGGCCAATGATTTTGTACAACTCTGCCTCATTTAAATCCAATTCATGTATGAATCAAGACTTCATCCTTTGATGTCATTGGTAGTCTTTAAAATAACATATAAATAAGAAAAAATAATGCATATATCATAGTGGTAGCCAGTGAATTATTCTTTAGTCTAGTCTGACACAAGGATTGTGAGCAATTATAGGGTTATATTATCATGCCCTATTAATCAGCAGTGGCATTTTCAATTTGCTTATGTTCTGAGAACAAGAGGTGGGAAATGTCAGCATAGTTGAGAGCAAGATATATAATCTGGAGATGCCCTGAGGTCATGGTGGATGGTGTGATAATTTTAAATAATGGATGAAGGAGAGGTACTAAGACCTCTGAAGGTCAGAGGTATAGTAGCTGTTACTACTGGTCCATCAGATGAACACAGGTTTCTCTTTGATATTTCTCTAATTTGACTGGGTCCAGTTTTGATGTTGGAATTACACAGCTTTCCAAATTCTTTGGACCCTTTTAAGTAGAGAGTAGAACACTTCAGGTATCCATCCAAAGTGCATGCACCTGTAGTTACACTAGTCCTATCAAAAGCTCTTAGGAATTTTAAAATCATCATATTAAAAAGCCTCACATCTGGCAGCTTTTGACAGGAGATGAAAACACAAAATCCTATATATTTACTATCAGGGCTCTACTTTTCTTAGAAAAATATTAACTAATATTATGATTACTCAAATGCGTGAATGGATTTATGATCCCATCTCTGTTGGAATAACCTTCAATATTGAAGATGACTGCTCATCTTGAATGTCTCTCCTCCATATCTTCCCAAAATTGTGCCATGGAAGGTCAACACAACAATAAGCAGTACTTTCCTCTTTGCCCCTGATGCGATTTTAGTACCATAACTCTCTTCAGTCATCTGTCTTCCCTCACTTTTGTCATCTGGCCAGTTCATTCTCTGTCTTATATATCATTAATGATATCCTTAGCTCCCATTATTTAGACTTCCTAATTGGTTATGTTACACCCAGCTCACTTCCATCATATGCCTTTCTATTTTCCTTGCGTGATGTTAATCTCTAGTTCCTTAAAGGAAGTGCTGTTTTAGGTATTGCTATAATACAGAAGAACTCATAAAATATTAATGTTGAAAAGATTGGCCATTGCTCATGTACACAGCTTTGGATCAGTAAGAAATGCTTTTCAATTTTTCAAAATCAATCCACTGTGCTCTTCTCAAACTTTTTGACTCTTTAAAAATAAACATTTTGTTTCCCCAATTACATGAAAAAACAATTTTGAACATTCAATTAAAAAAAAATTGGGGTCCAAATTATTTCCTCCCCCCACCCCCATTGAGAAGGACAGCAATTTGATTTGTGTTGTACATATGAAGTTAAGCAAAACATATTTCCATTTTAGTCATGTTGTGAAAGAAAACATTGAGTTTTGTCCAAAAGAAAGTAAAGGTTAAAAAAAAGTATGCTATTATCTCCATTCAGACTCTCAATTATTTCTCTGGAGATGGATAGTGTTTTTCATTGTAAGTCCCTCAGAATATCTTGGATCAGTGTATTGCTGAAAATAGCTAAGTCATTCACAGTTGACCATCATATAATATTGCTGTATACAATGTTTTCCTGGTTCTACTCATTTCACTTTGCATCAGTTCATATAAGTCCAGGTTTTTCTGAGAGCATCCTACTTGTCGTTTCTTATAGCCCAATACTATTCCATCGTAATCTTCTCCAACAACTTGTTCAATTATATGCCCATTGATAGACATCTCCTCAATTTCAACTCACTGCCAGCACTGATAAAAAAAGACCTGATAAAAATGTTTGCTCAGACAGATGGTATGCGTGATTGGGCATCATTTTAATTTACTCTACAGAATGGTTGAATTAACATACCATTTCATCAACAATACATTATTATTTTAATTTCCCCATATTTTCCAAAATCTGTTGTTTTCCTTTTCTGTCATGTTAGCCAATCCAGTAGGGGTGGGGTGGTACCTCAGACTTGTTGGAATTTGCATTTCTCTTATCAATAGTCATTTAGAGCATTTTTATATGACTAAAGTTACCTTTGATTACTTTTTTTCTGAAAACTGCCTATTCATATAATTTGACCATTTATCAATTGAGGAATGGCTCTTATTTCTAGAAATTTCCCTCAGTTCTCTATACATTTGAGAAAGGAGGTCTTTATCAGAAAAAAGTGATGTCATTTTTTTCACATTATGGTTTTCACTTCATCCTATTCCCCCTTGTTTATCCAACCCTGTCTCCTTTCAACCTGCCCATTCTCAAAATTGTTTTACTTCTGATTTTTACCTCACACAATATGTCCTCTTTTCTATCATCCTGCTTCTTCTTTTATGCTCCTCCCCTTCAACTTTCCTGCATAATACAAGAAATTCTGATAACCAAATAAGTATGTATATTATTTTGAACCAATTCCAATGAGGGTGAGGCTCATGAGTCCCACCCCCTTCCATGTCCCCCATCTTACCCTCCACTGTAAAAGTTCTTTTGTGTCAGATAATTTTCCCTATTCTATGTCTTTCTTTCTCCTTCTTCTGGTACATTCCTCTTTCTCACTGCTTATTTTATTTTTTTAGATAATTATCTCATCATATTCAACTCATACTTGTGCCTTCAGTCTTTATATACTCCATCTAACTGACCTAATAATTAGAACATATTTATGAATTACCAATATCATTTTCCTATATAGGAAGATAGATAGTTTAATCTTATTTAACCTTATTAAATGCATTATGGCTTATCTTTCCCGTTTTCCTTTTTATGCTTCTCTTGAATCTTGTATTTGAAAGTCAAATTTTCTATTTATATTTTCTTCTACTTTTCTATTCTTTTGATTTTGTTTTATTTCTTGATGTCCCATAAAGTCTAGCTTTCAATTGACCAATTCTAGTTTTTAAAGAATTATTTTCTTCAATGAGCTTTTGTATCTCCTTTTTAACTAGGTCAATTCTACTTTTTAAGGAGTTCTCTTATTTTTTATCCTTTTCCCTCTTTGGCCAATTTTACTTTTCATGGCATTGTTCTCATCATTGAATTTTTGTACCTCTTCCCTCCCCACCCAAGAGTTAGTATTTTCAGTATAAGCCATGTTAATATATTCATAACTTATTGACATTTTGATAATTAAGCTATTAAGATGTTATTTTAACCTCATTCAATCTTATGACATAATAATTATTGACTACGATATCCACTCCCAGATGTGACATTTTTTTTCAATGAGTATAACAGAAGGTGGAAGAAGCTATTGATAGCTTATTTAAATAGTGGCTTGTACATTTCAAGGTCTTAATACTTGAATTAAATTATATGATCTATCAAACTAAGTGACCTATAATATATATTTTTTAATATTTTGCTCATTTTACAGGTCTATTGAAAGCAGAAGACAGCATTTGGAACAGTGTGTGTGTGTGTGTGTGTGTGTGTGTGTGAGAAAGAGAGAGAGAGAGAAGAAATATTGAACTTGACATCCTGTCAAAATCATACATAATGAGGACTTGTTCCTGCCTATCCTTATTTATTTGGACATCTATGCTTCATGTGGTTGACCTGACACCATTACAAGAAAGAATGAATAAATATTTACAAAAAGAAAGGACACTCAGCCTCTCAGAAGATCATGGGAAAATACTACATCGTATCAAGCGTGGTTGGATGTGGAATCAGTTTTTTTTGCTGGAAGAGTATACAGGTACAGACACTCAATATGTAGGCAAGGTAAGCATTTTTTTTAACATTCCAAATACAGAAAATGAATGAGAGACTAATTCTATCATTGCTTAATATTTTCAGATTGTGTTCATCCTAGATAAAAATTAAATATCTATTTAGATATAGTTATATAGATATATAGATGCACATATATGTATATGTATTTGATGAAATCATAGGGTTGATCTTAAATATTGACATGTTATCTCAAATGAATAAGTAGTAAAATGGGAAAAAAATCTTTCAATTAACATTTAACGTCATGGATCAAAAGTAAAAGAAATGTATCAGAAATAAAACTTTACCCTTACAAGATAGCAATATCATTCATTGAGACCATACTGATTATATGATTCTCAATAATGTGGACAGGGTATACTTTATGGGAAAGGTTCTGGTGCTAGGTTCTTTCTCTCTGCAGTAATGTCGAATCAGATGGTAGCATCTGATAACTCTGTAGAACAACCAGCCTAACAGTTGTCCTTATCTCCTAGGCATTAAGAGGATGAGTCTAGTGTTAACAAACACTGCAATATTGTGTAAAAATTTTATTAATTATAACTAATCTGTATACTCCTGGCTGTTTGGCCAATCTGAAAAATTATAACTGGCCTGTAAGTCCTTCTGCAGTCACCATTCTGAAAGAAATTATTAACTGTCTTGCTAATCTGTAAGCTTTTAGCTGGTAAAGCTATAGCTGGCTATTAGCTATCTACGCCAGTCTGTAAGGGCCATTTAAAAAAAAAATATCCCCCAACTACTTCTCCCAAATTGGTAAGAAAAATATTAGGAAGCCTCTGTCTGTCACTTTAAGCAAATACCAGGGTTTATAGAGGTGGAACAAATTTAAAGATAAGAAAAAAGACAAATAGAATATACTACCAGACTGCATTTTAACTTTCTTGGCTTCCTTAGGACACGGCCTGGTGGGGCTTGAGGGAGCCATGTGTACCACACCCAGGGCTCAAGGGAGCCATGCCCCGCTGCTGTGCACCCAGGGCCTCTGCATGGGCTGTGCTGTACCACGCCTGGGATCTCTAGGGCATATCCCCTCAGAGCAGAGGGAGCTGGGGCTTTCCACAGATGTCCTGTGGGCCACCTGTCCCCAAAGGCTCGAAGGAGCATGGGGCTTCATAGCTCTCTGCTGAAGCAAAGGGGGGAGGGAACCAGCTGGCTCACACACAGAGAAAAACGCTGAGGGCCCAAGGCTCTCCAATCCCAGCCAAACATGGGGTCCCCAAAATGACAATAAATTCTTACAATTGGATGATAACAGAAACAGTAACAGTGACTTCCAGATCAATAGATAAAAAGAAAAAATAATTATATGACTTTTTCTCCTTAATATGGAGTTTCTACAGTGTGAAAATTAAGCTTAGTTTTTATCTGCCTGTCTCTTAGAAAAATAATAAACAGTTCAGAGAAATTAATTTTATATCTCCTACAAAATTAGTAATAATAAACAGAGACATGTTTTGCACAGAGCAGAACAAGATCAGAGAATATAATGTCTCCTACAGGTTAAACCAGATCAGATACAGACAGGAAAAAAAAAATAATACCAATTTATTTTGTCCCAAGAAGAATTATAACATGATCATGCTGGAGACCCTTCCAAAGAAGGGAGCTCAGAGTCTTCCTCTTTCTGAGGGTATATACGGTGTTTTTGTTCACTGGTTATAGAGAGTTATTAGTTTCAATAGCATGATAATACAACCCAGAAGCAAAAGCAATTTAACAATTTCAATTATAACAAGTATGCAGAAAATACGGAAGCATAATGATAAGATTATAGGATTCTAAAAAAGGGTTTGGCAAGAATGAGGATGCCCATATGTTCCCATAAGATAGGACTTACTATCCTGAGGAAAGAAGTCACCAGGTAGGGACTTTAGATCTGGGTTCAGTTTGAATTTCAGTTGAAGGACATTTTGCTCCTATTGATCCAGGGTTTCATCAAATATACTTTTGGATAATAAGGCATCTCCATCAAATCCAGGTGATCCATACATTAATATTAACACTACTTAGGAGCAAGGGGTCTTTGTCCTCTTAAGACTATGTGCTTTACTTCAGTATTAAATGGCATATTTTCCCCCCTTTGCCCCTACCTTCAATTTTCCCCCAAAATAAATACTATCTTCTATGATAAGGTCATTTATTAATTCAATCTAGTTTCTCTTCTTTATATTACAAATTACTTTTGTTTGTTTTTCCTGATTCACAGTCTATTAATTTCTCAGAATTGAAGGTAAAGAAAAGAATCAAATAAGAAACTAAGTATAAAAATGCATTAATGGGACATCTATGCTACCTATCAATGCTTTCTTCTGATTTATTTCTAATTGCAGCATCATTATGTCAATCATCTCTTGAAACCCCAGAGGTGATTTTTAACTCCTTATCCATCATCATCATCAATCACTTATGTTACTTTATAAAGTTAAGACTTGAACCCAGGTGTTCTTACTAAAATCCAGAATATTCTGTCTGCTGGCTAAAATATCTAGTCAGTTACAGAATTGTCAATGGCACTTTCAAAAAGTCCCTTAAATATTATATAGTATCACTGATTTAAAACTAGAGGAGACATTAATGGCTATGAAAGTTAGAGGCTGTAACCAACCACCACCTTTCTTCATTAAAAAAAAAATTATTAGGTAGTTCTTGTCATATCTTATTCTGTATGAACCCATTTGGGGTCTTCTTGATAAGGATACTGGGGTGGTTTGCCATTTTTGTTCCTAGCTCATTTTACAGATGAGGATACTGAGACAAACAGGGTTAAGTGACTTTCCCAGAGTCACAAAGCTAGTAAGTGTCAGGTCAGATTTGAACTCTGGAAGATGTGTGTTCTTGACTCCAGGCCTGGGTCTCTATTCACTGTGCTAGCTAGATGCCCCTTATTTTACAGGTGAGAAAACAGACACAGTAAAGTAAAGCGACTTTCCCCTGACCTCATAGCTGGGAAGTGGGATAGTTAAGATTTGAACCTATGCCATTTTGTCTACAAGGATGGTGCTCTATACATTAAATCTTTTGCTATCCCTCTCTCTCTCTCTCTCTCTCTCTCTCTCTCTCTCTCTCTCTCTCTCTCACACACACACACACACACACACACACACACACACACACATTTTTATTCTTCTATCATAATAAATAAAAGTGGTATTTCCTCTTGTCTGGACAATTTTAGTAGTTTGTTTAAAATCATTTCATGTTACCTAAGATCCCTTTTAACCCAGCTATCCAATATGTATATCCTTGTTAGATTAATCTAACACACAGCTCTGAAAAAAGAATCAAAGATGTAGGTTACTTGAAGAGGGCATAGAGAACACCTAGTCTAAACCTTTCATTTTTAGGTGATGAAAAAGACCAGGAATGAGAAAATTATTCACCTAATTTAATCATTCAACTAATTAGTAGGATAACCTAGACCTCTATTACTAATTTCTATTGCTTTATCTTTCCCCATTATATTACACTGAATCTTAAACCTTAAAATATTTTGAAACATTTCAGTGGTTCAGTGGTCAGGCACTGTACTAAGTGTTGGTAATATATATATATAAAAAAAATAAAAATTGCCTGTTCTCATGCATTTTTCTGGGATTAAGAAGCACTATGTACATGTGTGTTTTTATATTCACACCTATATACATCCATATTTGTATCTATGTGAGTGCATGTGTATTATATATATGCAAACATACATTAAATCTAATTATTTCTATTATCTATTTCTATTACTCTTTTCCTCTCTCTGTTTCTCTCTCTCTCTCTCTACATATACTTATATACATATATATATATGCACACACATATACATATATATTTGCATATGTAGGATATATGCAAAGTAAATCAGTGATTGTAGAAATAGAGCACCTAATGTTTTGGGTTAGGGAGGCATTCAGGAAATAGTTTAAGTAGGAGAGAATACTGAAGGTGATCCTTCAAGTGAGTTTGTTCCTAAAAGGAAGATAGGGATTCCAACACATAAGGGGAAAAGGGAAAATATTAGAAATAGGAGACCATATTGAAAATTCACAGAAAGCAGGAAAAAGATGATATATGTGTGCAAAATAGCATGATGACCAATTTAACTGGAATCAATCAATCAAATATTAATGAAGCTTCTACTGTGTGCCAGAACTGTGGTAAGCACTAGAGATATAAGTACAAAGAATGAGAGAATTCTTGTTTTTAATAATCTTGCAGGGCAGCTAGGTGGTACAGTGGATAGAGCACTGGCCCTGGAGTCAGGAGTACCTGAATTCAAATCCTGCCTCGGACGCTTGACACTTACTAGCTTTGTGACCCTGGGAAAGTCACTTAACCCCAATTGCCTCACCAAAACAAAACAAAACAAAACAATAATATTGCATTCTTAGAGGGGAGACAAGAAGTATATAAATTAGCAAACAAAGAAACAAATAGATAAATGAAAAAATATATAGAATAAACATCAAATCGATAAATATAAATATATACCAAATCATTAAAAACAAGATAACTAAGGTTGATGGACACCAGAAATTTTGGAAATCCAGAAGGGTTTTCTGCAGAATATTGTACATGAGCTGCTCTTAAATAAAGATATGGCATCTATGATGTGGAAATGAGGAAGACATAAATTCAGTTATGGGGAAATAGCCAGTGTAAATGCACAGAAATAGAAAGTAAAGTGTCATGGGCAATATCTGAGGAAGAAAGGAAAAGCCAATTTTGCTAGATTATAGAGTGTGTGGTGGAGAATGATTTTTATATGTACTTTTGGGGGCTAGGTTCATAGGATTTAATAATTGAAGATTTTTCTCTTTTATTCTAGAGGCAATAAGAAAACAATAGAGTTCGTTGAGTAGGGAGATCATATGATCAGATCTGTGCTTAAGGAAAATTACATTATCAACCTTTTATCTAATGGACTGGAATGTGGCAAGACTTGAGAGAGCAAGAACTAATGGGAGTCTGTTGCAATAATCTAAGTGATAGTTGATGAAAGTCTGTACTGAGGTGGTAGCTATGTGCATAGAAGAAATAGGTGTGATTCAAGAAATGTTGTGAAATTAAAATAGCAAGACTTGGCAACCAATTGCTAAGCAGTATGATTGAGAGTAAGGAATCAATCCAAAATAATGCTGAAATGTTGAACTTAAGACATTCCAAGGATATTGATGTCACTTGCAGAAATAGAGAAGCAGATTTTAGGGGCATAATATTTAACACAATTTTACACATTTTCAGTTTATGATCTGTCCAGGAAATCCAATGTCATATGTTAACAAAGTCACTGGTGATCTGTGAGTGAAGCTGGCAGAGAGACTGGCATTTTCATATATTCTTGATATTCAATATCCAGATTTGGGGACTTCTCTGAATAAATATGGTAATTAAATCATGGGATTTGATTAAATGTCTAGGTGAATGCCTACAGTAGGAGGATGTGATATGGATACTGAAGTAGCAAAGGATAATGAGAGGGACTATTAAGTGTCAAAAGAGAACCATGTGACAGTACTATCAAGAAGAGTGGAATTGAAAATATCCAGGAGGAGGGGGTAGTGTAACCCTTGGCTTGAAGGGTCAGTTGTTTGGGACTCTCTCCATACAATGGAGACTGATTACTCGGTGTTCTTTGACTGAGTGGCCAGCAACCAGAGTTAATGAAAACAGGGAGAAGGGGAGATACTGAGATCTTCCTTGCTTCTTGCCTTGAGATACAAGATGGCAATTCCAGCCTCACTTTTGGTCCCTGAAGTGGAAGAAAGATTTGAGGAAGACATCTGCATATGGACCTTTTATCATGTCCCCATTCCAAACTTGCTGCACTAGAGACTTCAGATCATTTCCCCTTTATTGGTAGTTGAGAATGTGTCTTGATTGAACTGAATTACTTTACTCCCACCAGAAGGCTTCCTTTAATCTGTATTGTCTAGTTTATATTTTGTTATTTCTATTCATTTAGTTTGGTTAATGGGTTTCTTTACTATTTGCTTTCTGTGTCACTATGGAAGTGGAATTTGGTGTGAAGGAAGTCAAGTCTTGGATATAAAGTTTAGAGCACTCTTTTCCCCATTAAAAATATTAGGAATTTTCCTGAATCTAAAATTTTATGCCCTGTTCTCAAGTAAACAGATATACTGCCATTTCCATAAAATTCCAATCCATTTGTCATCCCAAAATTTTCTCAATCCTTCACCACCCGACTCATATCTAGTATGTTACCAAAGACTGTCAATTTTACTTTTGACACATACCTAGAATATATCCTCTTTTCTCATCTGATATTGCTACTACTATGATGTGGTCTCTCATCTCCTCATACCCAAACTATTGCAATGACCATCTGGGTTGTCTTTCTGCCTTTAGTCTCTGTCTACTTAAATCAATCATTCATTACTCCACAAAAGTGATTTTTCTAAAGTACAGATGCAACTATGGCACTATCCCCTCCCACTCAATAAAATCCAGTGGCTTCCTATGACCTCCAAGGTCAAGTATAAAATCCTCTATTTGGCATTCAAAAGCCCTCATAACCTATCCTTTACCCACTATTTCTCTAGTTTGTTCATTTGTTTGGATGTTTTTTCTTTTACATCTCATATTAACCACCCTTGTACTTTTTGATCCAGTGATAATGGCTTCCTTGCTGTTCTCTGAACAAGAAAATTAACCACTCACTTTGGGATGTTTTCTCTTTCTATTCCCCATACCTCAAATCTTCTCCATCTCCATTTATATTTACTTGTTTCCTTGGTTTTCTTCATGTACTAGCTAAAATCCAGCAGGACATTTTCCCATCCTTCTTAATTTTAGTGCCTTCTCTCTGATGATTACATCCTCTCTATACTACACACACATAAACAGACACACATGTATGCATTTATCTGTGTATGCATGCATGTATTTGTTTTCATGTTGTCTCCTTCATTACATTGTGAGCTTCTTTAGGATAAAACCTTTTACATTTCTGTATATCTTCCATGCTTAGCAGAGTCTCTAGTAAATAATAGGCATTTACTAAATACTTTTTTGAATAATAGGTGTGTTATAAATGTTTGGTGAATCAAATATGACTTTTTAGGAAGCAAGAAATAGGTAGACTATCTAACTGAATTAAGGGTTTTGATTGAGAAGTTGGGGCCATCATGCATATAGTCTTGGATATGATAATAAGGAATTCATATTATAGAAAATGAGGAGTTGTTTTGCAAAATAGGGGAATGACATGATGAAAGTGGTGTTTTCAGATAACTAAGCTGGCTGTCCTATTAAGGATGTATTTAAAGGAGAGAAGATACTGGATAGTAAAATGCTTAATAAAATACAATGTAAGTAGTTTGACATAAAGAAGAAATATGTAACATATAGTTTCATAATAATTTTAATTTTCTATGTAAAAATGTGAAGTTACATTAGTTCTTTTTCATTTAAACTACCAATAATAAGTAGAGCTTTTTTATTCCAGGAGATTAAGAAGATTAAGGAATTCTACATGGAACACAATAATATTAACTCACATTTACATAGTGCTTATTATATGCTAGGCACTACACTAAGCACTCTAAAATTATTATCTAATTTGATCCTTGAAGGAAGATGTAGAAAAAAGCCCCAGTAGGATGAGCAAGAATGGATTGCAATCTACATCATTGAAGGGCATGCCCATATTAAGAATGTTACAGGAAAAATAGGTGAAGAAGGAGTTCTACCAAATTCGTTTTATGACACAAATATGGTGTTGATACCAAAACCAGGCAAAGCAAAAACAGAGAAAGAAAATTATAGACCAATTTCCCTAATGAATATTGATGCTAAAATCTTAAATAAGATATTAGCAAGGAGATTACAGCAAGTGATCACCAGGATAATACACTATGACCAGGTGGGATTTATACCAGGAATGCAGGGCTGGTTCAACATTAGGAAAACTATTAACATAATTAACCACATCAATAAGAAAACCAACCAAAATCATATGATTATCTCAATAGATGCAGAGAAAGCTTTTGACAAAGTACAGCACCCATTCCTAATAAAAACACTAGAGAGTTTAGGAATAGGGGGGGCTTTCCTTAGAATAATAAACAGTATCTACCTAAAGCCATCAGCAATATTATATGCAATGGAGATAAATTAGAGGCCTTCCCAATAAGATCAGGGGTGAAACAGGGATGTCCATTATCACCCCTATTATTTAATATTGTTCTAGAAATGTTAGCTTTAGCAATCAGAGAAGAGAAAGGAATTAAAGGAATTAGAATAGGCAAGGAGGAAACAAAACTATCACTCTTTGCAGATGATATGATGGTATACTTAAGGAATCCTCGAGAATCAAGTCAAAAATTACTTGAAACAATTAACAACTTTAGCAAAGTAGCAGGATATAAAATAAATCCACATAAATCATCAGCATTTCTATACATGACCAACAAAGTCCAGCAGCAAGAGATAGAAAGAGAAATTCCATTTAAAGTAACGGTAGATAATATAAAATACTTGGGAGTCTACTTGCCAAGACAAACCCAGGAACTCTATGAACACAACTACCAAACACTCTTCACACAAATCAAATCAGATCTAAATAATTGGAAAGATATCAATTGCTCATGGATAGGCAGAGCTAATATAGTAAAAATGACAATACTGCCTAAATTAATTTACTTATTCAGTGCCATACCAATCAGACTACCTAAAAATTATTTTATACAGCTAGAAAAAATAATAAAATTCATCTGGAAAAACAAAAAATCAAGAATATCCAGGGAAATAATGAAAAAAAATTCACAGGAAGGTGGGTTAGCGGTACCAAACCTGGAGCTTTACTATAAAGCGGCAGTCATCAAAACTATCTGGTACTGGCTAAAAAATAGAGTGGTAGATCAATGGAATAGGCTAGGCTCAGGAAATGCAGTAGTAAATGACACTAGTAATGTAGTGTTTGATAAACCCAAAGACTCCAGCTTCTGGGATAGGAACTCAGTATTTGACAAAAACTGCTGGGAAAACTGGAAGATAGTATGGCAGAAATTAGGCATAGACCAACATCTTACACCTTATACTAAAATAAGGTCAAAATGGATACATGATTTAGACATAAGAGGTGATACCATAGGTAAATTAGGAGAGAAAGGAATAGTGTACCTATCAGATCTTTGGAAAGGAAAACAGTTTTTGACCAAACAAGAGATAGAGTATATTATAAAATGCAAAATAAATGATTTTGATTATATTAAATTAAAAAAAAATTTGTACAAACAGAAGCAATGCATCCAAAATTAGAAGGGAGGCAGAAAGCTGGGAAACAATTTTTGAGGCCAGTGCTTCTGATAAAGGCCTCATCTCTAAAATATATAGGGAATTAAATCAAATATATAAGAATCCAAGTCATTCCCCAATTGAGAAATGGTCAAAGGATATGAACAGGCAGTTTTCTGATGAAGAAACCAAAGCTATCTATTCCCGTATGAAAAAATGCTCTAAATCTCTAATGATTAGAGAGATGCAAATTAAAACAACTCTGAGGTACCACCTGACACCTATCAGATTGGCTAAAATGACAAAAAAGGAAGATAATAAATGTTGGAGAGGCTGTGGGAAAATTGGAACACTAATGCATTGTTGGTGGAGCTGTGAGCTGATCCAACCATTCTGGAGAGCAATTTGGAATTATGCCCAAAGGGCAATAAAGCTGTGCATACCCTTTGACCCAGCAATCCCACTTCTAGGTCTTTTGCCCAAAGAAATCATGGAAGGGGGAAAGGGACCCACATGTACAAAAATATTTATAGCTGCTCTTTACGTGGTAGCAAGGAATTGGAAGTTGAGGGGGTGCCCATCAATTGGGGAATGGCTGGACAAGTTGTGGTATATGAATACAATGGAATACTATTGTGCTGTAAGAAATGATGAGCAGGAAGAGTTCAGAGAAACCTGGAGGGTCTTACATGAGCTGATGATGAGTGAGATGAGCAGAACCAGAAGAACATTGTACACAGTATCATCAACATTGAGTGTTGACCTACTGTGATGGACTATATTCTTCTCACCAATGCAATGGTACAGAAGAGTTCCAGGGAACTCATGATAGAAGAGGATCTCCAAATCCAAGAAAAAAAAAGAAAGAAAGAACTGTGGAGTATAGATGCTGATTGAACCATATTATTTCTTTTGTTTTGGGTGCTGTTGTTTTTTTTTTCTATTTTGAGGTTTTGCATCACTGCTCTGATTCTTTCTCTTGTAACAGGATTAATGCAGAAATAGGATTAATGTTATTATGTGTATATATATGTGTGTGTATATATATATCTATATGTATATGTATAGAGATATATAGATATAACCTATATCAGATTACCTGCTGTCTAGGGGAGGGGGGAGGGAGGGGAGGGAGGGAGAAAAATCTGAAATTGTAAAGCATGTATAAACAAAAGTTGAGAACTATCTTTACATGTAACGGAAAAAATAAAATACCTCATACATTAAAAAAAAAAAAAAAAGAATGTTACAGATCCAGTATTGTATTAGATGGCTGGAATAATTAAGGAAACTTTCTCTTATTCAAGAAAAGTTCCCATTCTCAACATTTGTTACCTTCTCTAATAAATACAGACATTTATAGTGTACTTAATTAAATCTAGATAATAACCAATAAAATAACGTTAAATGTTTAACAAAATAATATAATGCGTGCTTATATAGCTAATGCTTAAAATAGTGCCTAGAGCATTGTAGGAGCTTAACAAATGCTTATTGAATGAATGTGTTTACTGTAAGAAAAGACAGTTTTGGGGGGAAAGTGATATTTCTTTTCTTAAAGAGATTTAATCCCTAACAAGTCCCCAGAGTAAGCTGTAACTGATCATGTGTTAAGATGTTATTAAGAACTGGATGGACTTCAGTTATTCATCTTTCATTGTTTTTTGTTTGTTTGTGTTTTTTTTTTCTGTAAGCAAATTGTATGAACATGTGGACTTTCTTGCAGGAAGAGCCAAATTTGAAGCAAAGAAGATGTTACAAATCATGTGTGTCTGGAAATATTAGGAGGATTGGAGAATGTATTTTCAAACACCATTTAACTAGTCTTTGAAATTCAAAATGAAATGAGATTCTAGAGAGTATGGTATTGAAAAAAAATGTTTACTTTCAGAAATAGTAACTTCAGATCTATGGGCCAATCTCTGTATTTGGACAAGAATGATTAATAGGGATTATAACATAGTGAATAACAAGTGGCAAAACTGCACAACACTCAGAGGAGGATTTGTTTTATAGTTAGACTGCATGACCAAAATGGTTTGATAAATCACTCTTCATTGACAAGCCGACCTGTAGTCAATGAAAAAGAATGGGGAATTACTTAGTGGTTAGGAAATATAGTACTCTACTTGGATGGAGAAATGTTGTTTCTGGATCTTGGATATACTCACTTATCTTCTGTGTATCAATAATTTCGTAAAAACACCTGAAAATACGTTCTAGAAAGATCAGTGGATTTATCTGATATAACTGATAATGGTGATGACTATTATTATCAACAGAAATATTTTAGGATTTGTTAGAGTAAAGTTTATGAAAGTATACTGCTTATAGATTATATCTAATTTGTATGAATTGTGTGTTTTTTTTTAAAATGGTCTACAGATGGGCATAGTAGCATGAGTTTGTAATAGCAGATACCTGAAAGACTGAGGATGACATTTATTTTGCCTTTGAGGGTACAAATATAAAAAATAGTCATTTCTGACACTCAAGGAACTGACATATAATTGAGAAATAAGATTCATGACCTGTAGTGGTCAGAGAAGAGGATTGGATATGCCCTCATGTTTTAGGGGAAAACATAAATAAAATGAAAGATTTCAAAAAGTATGGGGGGGTGGGTGTGGCAGAGCCAATATAGTGGAGGAAAGGCTGTGACTCTCCCAGCTCCTGACAAACCCATCCACATAGCTCAAAAAATAATGTCATAAGACAACTTTTGGAGCAACATAACCCACAGAACAGAGTGAGACTCTTTGCCAGCCAAAGATGGCTTAATTAGGTGACTGAGATCACCTGCTGTTCAGGCTGAGAGAGGAAAATAGGGCATAGGGCAGGACCAGCCTCCAGAACCTCTGAATCTTCCACTGCTTCTTCTGAAGCTAGGCTTGTGGACCAGTGAAGGGAAATAACTGCAATCTCTGCTGGAACTGGGGTGGGGGGCCCACATTCTGAACCATCAAGCAAACTCCCGCAAGAGCCACCCAGTGGGGGAGGGGCACAGGCATGCAAAGCTTCCGACCATAGAGAAACAGATTTCAATCAGACTTCTGTTTCCAGGTAAAAGAGAAGATAATACTTCTAACTCATAAGAATTTTTTCTCAATATTAGGGAAGCTGAAAGGAATATACTTAGATAGAGGGCACAGGTGTGAATTGAATTTGAAGGGATGATATCTGTAAAGCATTTTTTTTTTTGCTTATCCTTCTTTTTTGTGGGGCAGACAAGGTGTGGTGGCTTATGCCTTGGGCCAGATTTGGGCTCAGGGCCTCCTGGTGCTTTGTCCACTGTGTCACATAGTTGACCCATGATGACATCTTTAAAATAAAGTTATAAGGTAAGAGGAATGCACTGGAAGAAAAGGAAAGGGAGAGGTGGAATGTGGTAAAGTAACACATAAAAGAAACAAGAAAAAGCTTATGGCATGGAAGGGAAGATGGGGAAGGAGTGTGGGAGTAAGTGAGCCTTACTTTCAGAATGACGTATGAAAAATGCAAACCACCAACAGAGGAAGAACTGATGGTATTTGAATACAGATTGAAGTAAAATTTTATTTGTTAGCTCCTCTTTCTAAAGTTATTTTATCTATTTTCTTTCTCAACCTGACTAATGAGAAGATGTTTGGCATAACTGCAGATTGAATTGCTTGATTCCATATGGGGGGTTGAGGAGGGAGGGAGGAAGAAAATGTAAAACACAAAGTTTTTAAAAGATCAGTGTGGATTTTTTTCTTTTCTTTTTTTACATGTAACAGGGAAAATTCTAAACAAAAAATAAACAAAGAAAAAAGGATTGGGGAATATTTATTAAGGAAGAGTTACTATCAGAGAGACAGTTTCTTCTTGTCTATAAATGTCAAGAGAATTAGGTCATGTTTAACTCTGTGATCCTATTTCTTTTATTCTTATTAAAATAAACAGAAACACAAAGAAAAAAGTTTCCTCTTTGATTAGATAAAAGTATCTAGAGCATATGCACAATAGACACAAACACTATATATCATGTGACAATTATATGAAAATGTTCTTAGGATAGAAAATGGTAAATATTATTTTTTAGAGATATCATTTTATTGACATGTAACTATCACCATAGATTGGCCACCCCCCAAAATGCATTGTCATTAAAATAATCTAGTTATATTTCATCTTAAAGCTATATATATTATTTAGGCCCAGAATTTTTTTTTTAAAACAAGACTCTTCAATGAATCACCAAAACTAATTATCCCACTGATATTTTAATCATGTACAAAACTGCACTCCTTATCATTCTCCAAAAGCAAAAAAATCCAAATCAATAGCAACTTCCTAACCTCTCTATCCTTATCAAGGGTGCTATCATCCTCCCAGTTACCAAGGTTGCAACCAATGTGTCATCCTAAATTCCTTACCCTCACCTGCCATAGCAAATCAGGATCCAATCTTTTGTCCAGGCCTGTCATTTTCTGCTTTCTTATATATTGCATAGATAACATATGTATATGTCCACAACACACGCGCGCGAGTGCACGCGCACACACACACACACACACACACACACACACACACCCTTGTGTAGGCTCTCATCACTTCACAATTGAACTATTACAATCCTGGTTGATCTCCCTTGTCTCAAGTTGCTCTTTATCCTAATCTATCTTCCACTCAGCTTCCATAGATATCTTTCTAAGGCACATGTCTTACCAATTCACCTCCTTATTCGCGTCTTATGTTTTGCTTTAAAATACCTTCAGAAACAACTTCCTTCCAACCATTCCAATCTTCTTGTGCTTTTATTTTTAAAATCCAAATATTCTTTGATTCAGTAACAATGGTCATGTTATTTACTGCTCCTAGCACAGGATATACTATCTCTTGAGTTCCAACATTTTCACTGTTTGTTTATTCATGCCTGGAACTTTTTTTCTCCTTGTCTTTTTCTCAGCTTCCCTGGTTTCCTTAAAGTCTAAGAAAATTCTCACTTTCTGAAAGAAACCTTTTCCAGTCTTCTTACTAACTGCCTTCTGAGAATACTCTCAATTTATCCTGTATGTATCTTGTTTGTATATAGTTTGTTTGATAACTCCTCTATCGGTCTGTGAAGTCATTTAGAGCAAAGATGGTTCTCTTTTGTGTTTCCAGTGCTTATGACAGCACCTGACATATAATCACTTAATAAATTCTAGTTTACTCTAACTGTGTTTCTGATTTTAGGTTGAGATTTAAAGGGCTTTCCATCATTTCCAATATGGGTTCAGCCTACTTATTCAAATGTATTTCATATTATTTCCCTTCACAAACCATTCTAGCTACACTGTCCTACTTACTGTTTCCAGAGTTCAGCATTTGTTCACCCACCACTGTCGTTTCCTGGAATGGTATCCTTGCCATTTTCCCTCGATTTCTTAGTTTCCATTAAGGCTTATCTCAAATTCACTTCTTATGAGAAATTTTCCTGATCTCCGTAGTTGCTATTTTTCTCTCTTTCCTCAAATTATGTTTCTTTCTCTTCTCACGTTGAATTTCCCATAAAAATGTACATTCCTTAAGGCTTATTTCTTATTGTTGTTTTCCTTTGGATCCCCACTTCCCACCACTGTAACTTATACATAAAGGGCTTCAATTAAAATCATCATCATTATCACCACCACCACAATCATCACCTTAATCATCATTTTCAAAATAATCTTTGACACTATTCACATTTACATTGTGGCAATTAAAAGTATATGGGGTTGCACTATATACTGTCCCAAGTTTAGGGAAAATTAGCTGGGGTTCTAATATGTAGCTCCTTAGAAATTAGAGGCTACTGCAACAGGTTGGGGCATTATTCATTTATTAAAGTATATTAAATATTAAAAAAGAGAGCACATGGCTCAGAAAGTTATGAACGAGAGATAGTGGGGAGTGAGAGTGGGCTGCATCTGTCCCCTCCAAGTTCCAGGCCCAAAAGAGTGCATGACTGTGTAAGCTTCCTGTGGGTCAAAGGAAAACCTGTTCTTACACATTGCTCAAAGCTAATTGGCTAGCATCATTCAAATCTATAGGTCTATTGGATTTGAGGATGATTTGGTGCAGTGCATGCTGATGTCAGGGTACAGACTCCTGACTCTGGGCTGGCCTTAAGAAAGGTCTGGCCAAGCTCTCTGAGTCCCATTGAACTCCATAATTTTCTCAAAATGTAGTCTTTTGTGAATTTCAAAAATATTTTACATTCTTCAATTAATTTAATCCTCACTCCTTGTGATGTAGATGTTATTATTTTTCCCATTTTCACAGAAGAGTAAAGAGAGGCTGAAAATAGTTATATAACTTATTCAGGATCATGTAACAATTAAGACTCAGAAGTAAGATTTAAAGTTTCAAATCAAGTATTCTAGATATTTATTAAATGATATTTAATTTTAAGGCATTTTCACATATTTTTCTGTAAAAATAAGTAATATATATTATAAACCTATTAATTCTAGTTATAGCTTTTGAAATGGATTTCATTTTGTAAATAAGGAAATGAGCTCAGATAGGTTAAATTACTTGAGTAGGTATATATAATTAATGGACTTGAACCAAAGCATTCCAACTTAAATTTAACTATATCTCTTACATCATGATTCCAAGTTGATGTATCATGTTCCCTCTTCTCATTCTTTGTCTTTTAAATATCTTTTCATTCAAATCTTAGTACTAACATCATAAAAAGGAAAGCCCAAAACAGTTTTATTTAATATAAGTGAATTAATTATTTCATGTGTTCTGTTGTCAAACTGTTCACTCAGGCTAAAACAAATAGAAAAGGGGTAATATTTATTTAATCAAGTAATAGGGTTTTTGCTGACTCAATTGATTTACTTATAACTAAGTAAGTCCCACAATACATTATGTATGAATATGCTTAAGAAGGGCAATTTCAGTGACTACTTTGAAAGGCAATATTGTGAAATCTCTTCAATACTGCAGCACAGGTATTCCATATGGGACAGTATATGTGAAGATGGCAAATGATACTGTCAACAAAAATACCACAAACAGGACTTTTTAAAGATCAATTGTGGTGGCAGCTAGATGGTGCAGTGGATAGAGCACTGGCCCTGGATTCAGGAGGACATGAGTTCAAATCCTACCTCAGACATTTGACACTTACTAGCTGTGTGACCCTGGGCAAGTCACTTAACCCTCATTTTCCTGCAAAAAAATTGATTGTACATATATATTACAGAAAATTTCGGTTCTTCATAGGATTCTCAGATGCATGGCATCATGCTAATTATTTTATCCCTGTGCAAAGATTGTTTCCACAAGCCTAGACAAAATATACATTTATAGTATGGTAATGTTTAAATGAAGAATCTGTTGGTTATTCTTAATGATTAGTTCCACCCTATTTATGATATGGTTTCAAAAATATTATAACTTTACCTACTCTAATTATAAGCCAAAAGTCACATACAAAGGGCTAAACAAAGAGGATGGTAGACACAAAGTCCTATATTTTTGTGTGGTGTTAGGCTGCTAAATTGATTACAATAGACACTCTATCTTCTCAAAGCACTTCAAATAAATGGAACAATTTTGTATAGGTCTACTCTCTGGCATTCCATTGAATTTTACTCCATTGCAAGTAAGTAAGAAAACTTCTTTGTTACTTTTTTCATTTCATAATCAAATTAAATTGATGTCATCTTCGATTGATATGCAAAATACACCCCTAAATATATTCATGAAACAATCAATGACCACTCACTATTACAATGTTTTTCTGCAATCATTCTTAAATGTTTATTAAGTTCATTTTATGTGCAAAGAGAAAGATGTAAATTATTGCAGGTTTTTGCTAATAAAATCAACTTTTAGTTATTTACAGGTGGGTTGTTTACATTGTGGCTTATTGATAGATTTTAAGAGTTAGCCTCACTTAGAGTGCTATTTTGGTGATTTTGTGGCATGAAGATTACAGTGGAAAAGGCACTAAAATTTCTGTTAGGAGATATTGGATCTGATACTAACTTTACAAATGGCCATAGATATATCATATATACAATGTTAACCTCTCTTGTTTTTAAATTGTGAAATGGGAATTATTATATTCCTACATCTTAACTAATAAATTTTGTGAAAATATAAGAAAATTTTGGATTCAAATCACTTTGAAATTTGAGATATGCATCAATAGTAGTGAAGTAGCAGTAGCAGTAGGAGGAGGAGTTTGATGAAAAGTCTGAAGATGAATCACTAGGATAATATTATACATTTACTTTTTTATTATTATGCAGACTATTACAAAAGTAGATAAAATTTATTCCACAGATGTGTCCATCTTCTGTTGTCTCACTGAGAGCATGCTCAAGATTATTCCCATAGTAGACAGTATGCTGAAGATGATATGTACTTCATTTTATTTCCACATTTCTTCTGCTTTCTTTATATTTTGAGTACTTTAGTTCCATGTAGATCAATCAACTAAGCATCAATGAGCAATCAATAAGCATTAAGTGCTTACCACATGGTCAGATACTATGCTAAATGTTGTAGATTCAAAACCAAAATATGTTATAGTCTTTACTTTCAGGGGAATTACATTCTACTGTTGTAGATAAAAAATTCTGATATATGCATAAAGAATGAATACAGAAAATATATATATTTTTTAAAATCTAAAGTCATTATGTACAAGATGGGTTAGAGGGGAAGTTATTAGCACTTGGGGAGATCAAGAAAGGCTTTATGTAGAAGAGAGTGTTGGAGTTGCAAACCTGAAGGAAGAGGTAGAGTCTAGGAAATAGAGGTTAGGCCCAGCCCCACCAGGCTTGGGAGACAGCCAGGGGAAAGG
Organism: Dromiciops gliroides; assembly: GCF_019393635.1. NCBI lineage: Eukaryota > Metazoa > Chordata > Mammalia > Microbiotheria > Microbiotheriidae > Dromiciops > Dromiciops gliroides. The sequence goes on along the minus strand of NC_057861.1, from coordinate 375,383,472 downwards.
CCAAGAGATGGGAGATGAAGTGCCACGTTTGAGAAAGAGAACTAGTTGGCTATATCATAGAATGCCAGAAGGCCAATAACATTCAATAAGGCTCAAAACATAGATTGGAGCTGGGTTAAAAAAGACTTTAAAAACTAAACATGAAGATTTTATATTGGATTCTGAGATAGTAAAAAGCCAATGGAGTTGATTAAGGGAATGAAATGGTCAAATCTGAACTCAAGGAAAACCAGGAATAATATGTAATAGAAATTTGAGTCATATAGACCAATTAAATGTTCTTTTATTTGTAATACTGAGATTTATACTCTCAGTTTATTAAGCCTATTCACCTTTTGGTATAAAATTCTGCCCACTTGATCATAGGTATCCAATAAGTTCCACAATGTTACAGCCTATATTAATGGATTGTGATTTTTATTGTTTACTTACTTACTAAATCTGTAAGTCTAGGCTCATTATGGAAGAATATAGTTACATTACTTTTACAACAAACTTCCATTCATTAAGTTAATTCTCATGATTTAGTTGTCTGTTTCACAATTCTTTGTCAGCATATGACTAGTTGAATGCACATGAGTATCATCTATGAATGGTTTCTTTTATGGATTTTAGCCATTTTATAAAATCAAGTTTATACCTTTATCTTCAATGTCCAATGTTCATTACTAGGTATACTTCTCTTATTCATTACAGTGATAGGACATGGGGGCCCTTACCAAATACCTATCATGTTGAATCAAATGACTTACTTTGTTGATGCTGATGTTGTTTTCATTTATTTATTTTTTCTGGATGAAGTATTCTAGATGGCTCAATGGAAATCAGTAAGGAATGGAGAAAAATAACTGCTTATAACAAAGCCTTAACACATTCAGGTGCCTTTAGAACCCCAAAAGACTAACTGCTGTGTATAGATTCCTAACAAATGTTGAATGTGTGTTGCTCTCTTCCTCTACTTCATCACCTAGCCTCTGCTCCCTACTCCCTTTTGAATTTAAATGTATGTCTCAAAATAATTCAGGAAACTACATACAATTTTAATTTTTCCATACCATTGCCTCAGTCCATTAGCATGTATTGCTAATGTTTGCTGAATTTAAACTCTACAAGGCATTTGCACAGTCAGAAATATTATTATGGAAATATCTTATTCTCTTTGTTGCCATTTAATTGAAGTTAATACAGTTGATCAGAACTATGTATATAAAATGTTGAGTCCTCTGTGAAGAACTAAAAAATTATGTTATGTTGAATAGTTATTTTGATTCTTTAGAAATTTCTGAATCAGAACTATACTTTTCTTTTCATTAAACATTTTTTGTTTTTTTGATGTGTAGGTAATACAGCAGCAGGTAACAAACTATATTTACAAAATTCAAAAAACAAAGCAAATGTAGTCATGTGCCTTCAATAGAGGGGAAAGAGGATAAATTAAAAATAAATCAATTAAAACTCTATTATACCTTTACAAACTAGCCCTTAACTAAATTCCTTCATGGAATTCAGATGACCTTATTTGATTCAAAGCCATGCCAGGGGACAATTTCATCATGGATGCCAGCTCTGTCACTTGATGACCAGTCTATTTAGGTTCAAAAATGATCATCATCATGTTGACTTCAAAGTATTAAGTATTTCCTTCCACAAAAGCTGTTGAAGACACTATACTGTCTGAATACATGGAGAAAGTGTTCACACTAATGAAATAAAAATATTTATGTACAGAAATATGTAGGCTTATGTTTCAGTATAAAAACCGTTTGGTCCCAAACCAGTCAATCTAAACTATTAGCTATTCCATTAAAATTTGTTGCACCTTCCTTTGGCAGTGCAATTATTTACATAATGTCCCTTCTTCATGCTATATCCCTTATCTCCAGCTATCCAAATTCATTTAAAAACTTTGCTACATTGATCAATGCATTATGGTATTTTGTATGTGCTCTGACCCCACTGATATTCTTCTATAATCATACATAGGGGACCTATCCATATAGATGGGAATGTTTTCAGTTATTATTTTGGGTACCAAATGAATGCCTCATATTTTTCATATTTTTTGTCTCAATACCAGGAAAAGTCAATTCCTTTTTCCCTTACATGTTTGTTTTTCACCATGATTTTTTTCCAGTTCTCACAACAAATTAATAGTTTATAGCAGACTGAAGCCTGAATACATCTTTCATTGGCCTTTGAATTGTTTGTAAATCTGGGTCTTTTGAGATAGATCGGAACAGTTTTAGATTCTAGTGCTCCATTTTTCAAAACCATATAGACAATATTTATGTAAGACAGAATGTTCATCTTAAATTGTTCCCCAAAATATACATATATCTAGGTAAACTTAGCATGCTTTCTGTCCAAAGGCATAATAAAAGATGAAACATATAGATTTTTTAATTCACTTTAATTTTCAAGTGAATATAGACCTAGGGAATTGGAGTAACGTGTAAGTGGATAACTGCAAGCCTGGATAATTGGCAAAATGGTAATGGGGAAAGGGAAGAAGTCTTTTGGTGGAAGGATATTTTACTTTTTTTTTTTTTTTGGTACATAGTGAGTATGTGATTGAGCCTTTTCTGGTGCTCTGTCCAGTTAGTATGTTATTATCTGATAATTACTTTTCTTTAAACATTATTGTGAACACCAAAAACCACTTTAGGAGAAAATGTCTCCTTTTTAAAGAGTTCATTTAATGTCAATTTTCAAGTAATTAATAGAAAGAAAATTTTTTCAAAGCTTTTTGTCATTGAGTTTTACATATTTTAACATGTGCATAAGAAACATCTCTTATGAATTTAATTTTTAAGGATTTATTGTCTTCTACTGAATCAAATTCTTAATAAAAGAAAGTGAGATAATCTATCCTTTTGAACATTTAGTACATTGTAGGTATATAGTTATTGTCTGCTGTGGAAAATTTAATATAAAAACACACCTATTTATTTTCATATATTGTCAAGTATATCCTTGATACAATATGAATAATTATCATAAAGATTTAATATTTGTGGAAAAGTAAGCATATTTACTAACAATTGCCAATGACTTCTCAGGTTTTGTTTTTTTGTTTGTTTTTCTTTTTCACTTGAAGTGTATTCTACTATTCCATTCCTTTGGAATTTTTGCTTTTCAGGTATCTTGAGAATTGGTCAGTGGTTACCTTTAACATTGTGATTCCCAACATAGATCTCTTCTGTATGTATTTGATCAGCTACCATCACAATTCCTGTCTCCATTTTCTAAATGCCACTTTCTCACATACAATGCAAATTGTGGTGGCAAATTCCTAGTACAGTGGTTCTTGTAAAAAAAAATGTATTATACAATAGGCCTTGTTTTATTTTGTATCTGCTTCTTTTCTTTCCATTGCTTTCATCTACAAAAGATAAAATGGTCTGTCTTATTTAACTATATCTGCCTTGTAGATTTCTCCCACTTTCTTTTTCTACCAACTTATTTTTGGTCTTCTAAGATACAAAATTACTCATATTATCTTATCCACTCATCATTAATAATAAAGGGTCTTTCAGTTGGACAATTAATAATCATTCAACATTCAATAGGTTCTTAGGAACAAGTTATAATTCCATGGATGAGGAATACCATAAACAAAAATATAGAGATATGAGGAATAATGATTACATGATATAAGAAATAGAATAACCCCTTTTTTAGCAGAAATGTCCTTTTCATGGAGGGTAAAAATGTGAAAAAAAAAAAAGGAATGATGACACCAGATGATGGGGGTTCTTGAATGCAAGACAAGAAATTTTGAAACTTAGTTAGTTTTAATATGTTGAGTTGACATGTTAAAATATGCAAAAATGGTGGCAGAGTAGACATAGAAGATTTGATGTTATTGAAACAGGGTTTAAATCTTTATTTACTCTTTACTTCATAAAAGTGTTATCTTGGGCAAGTGATTTAATATTACCAATCCTTGCTGTCTGAATCAGTAAATTATGGTCATGAATATTCAGATGGCATGGTTACTACCCCCAAAATTAGAATTTCTACTTAACGAACTAGTTCCCCCCTCATTGTTATAAGATTTAAAATTTTATCCCCCTTACTTCCTCTAATAGCTGAGATATCTATAAGTCAAGCCAAATTTTTTTCACCTTCTCTACCATTAGTAGAAACTGACATCTGGCAGATAACTAACATTTATAAGTCTTCTCTCATAATTATAGCTTGAATTATCATGAATTTTCTGACTAGAGCACTATTAACATTCCAATCCCATCACTTTTATCCCTCCATTCTTTGATTGTCTCTCAACTATTGCCCATGTCCCTTTCTTAAAAATACAGATTAATAGATTTCCATAAAGGTAAATAACTTCCTGACATTAAATCCTTCCAAGCTACTTTTTCTATATCATCTGCTCTTTTTGAATCAGTAATTATAACTAAAAATGTGTCTAATAATTTTCTCAATTATATTCAAATGCACATTTTTTGGTGTTTATTAAAATAAAAAAATTTAAGAAATGGGAAATTAAAAAATAAAAGAAACAAAAATGAAATAATTACCCCTCTCACTTCTTCCTCCCCTCTCATCCTAGAATAGAGAAATGAGCATGATTATTGTTCTTTCTATTCCAACAAGTGAATCATTTCTGTTGAGAATGTGGAGTGGTGAGGTCAAGATACTGAATTTAGAAGGACATCAGTATATATTTTATTACAATTTCAATTCGAGACTTTTTTATTATGAACAATATGCTGGTTCCGGAGAAATACAGTACTTACATAAGACATTTTATGACCTCCTGCAATTTATAACTTAAGAGCAAATATGGTAGAGGTACAAGTGCAATGCAAATAGTACATACTATGAACAAAACAAATACAAAACAAATTCCATATGATGTCTACAAACAGTGATATTACCTAAGTATTTAAAGAAACATTTAAGAGATAATTTAGACTTCAGGAGATGCATAGAAATACAACAGACAGAGGGAGAGAGAAAAATAATTAGAAATCAAGTCTTCACATGGTGAATCCCTTCAGTTTAATTAATTAAATATAATGACATTAAAAACTACATGGCATATTTATTCACAATCACAAACATGACAATTGTTATCCCATATTATACTCTTTCTGCTCTACCTCAAAGTATTTATCTTCCTTCAAGACTCTGTTTATGTGCCACCAAATAATGATGAAAGCTGTGACCTCCCCAGTCATAATTGTTTGCTTGCACCTCAGTTTTTGTTGAACTATGTCAAGTACATGTTGTCTTCACTAAGTGATTATGATTCTTTAGTGTAAGAAGTTCATTGTTTTTCTTTCTGTCCACAATCCCTAAAAGTTCCTTACACAGAAGACACTTAAAATAATTGTTGGTTTTATTAATTAACAAGTCATATTGTTGTTTGTTCTTAGCCAAATGCTACATAAAAACTTCTAGAAAAATGACTAGAAATGTATAACATTTTATTCAGAAAGATATCTAATCCAAAGCAAAATTAAGCTAAATTTGTAACATAAATTATAAATTTCACAAGAGCTATATTATTTGAGCATTTTCTATGTGTAAGGTTCTATATTAATATCCTCTGGAAAATTGTGTCAAAAGACATAATACAGTTCCTTGCCTAATGAGATGTGCCATCTAGTTTATTCATGTTGATTCAAACATTCACCGAACATACACTCACATATATGTATGTATATAAATACACATATATTTCAAGTGCAGTGTGCCAATCTGCATACCTTTATGTCTATGTGCATATATACACAACTGATGTGTTGCAACTACCTTGGACAAAACACTATGTTAACCACTGGGATTTATAATGGTTGAAATATGAAGATGAATAGATCCCTGATTTAGTGAAACTAACAGTAAGATGGAAAGCAACAAAGACAAGAAAAATACACAATTTCCAATTATTTAATTCATTAGAAAGTCTTTAAAAATGGGCTTAAGTAAGTCCAAGATTGCTACTTTTAAAAAAGGAAGAGTATGACTTTTTTAATAGAAGGAAATTAAGTTAGGTTTACTGAACTCTACACTCATGGAGCTCATGCTCTATGAGAGGAAAGATAACTAAATTCACTAGGCATAAATGCAACTGATCGCCCAGCTGTCATTTTAAAAGAGAGAAACAAAGAAAGAGAGAAAGAAAGGAAGGAAGAAAAAAGGACAGAAAAAAGAAAGGAAGGAAGGAAGAAAAAAGAAGAAAGAAAGAAAAGAAGGAAAAAAGAAACAAAGAAACAAAAAAGAAATAAAACAATGAACAAAGAAGGTCTAGGATCTCTGCTTGTGGTGGATAAGATCACAATTTACACCAGATATGTGGCTAACTTGTTCTTTTTTGTTTGTTTGCTTTTATTTTATAATTTGTTTTCCCTGTAAAGGTGAGTGACCTTTGTGCTGATAATAACAGGGAAAAAATAACTAATTATTGTCAGGGAAAAGAAAAAAAAGAAATAGTAAGAGAGCACCTTGTTTCCTTTGAGGAAATTAACCCACCTTTCTCATGAACTATATCACTGGATACCTAAAAAGCTAATGGGTATGACTGTTTAACTATTCCTTAATATATGAAACAACATTGAAAATGGGAGAGGTACCACAAGTTTGGAGACTGGGGAAATTCTGTATTTATATTTAAACACACAAACTCTCTAGAAAAATAAAGATTGTTAAAAAAAAAAACTTTTTTCTATTCAGGAAGATAGATTTTGATAATCAATGACACTTCTAATAAAGGCTATGATTTTGGAACCTGCCAAAAGTTTCAGAAGGTTAAAGTTCTAGAACTCCCACCATTGGATCAAATGGTTCCCCTTTCTATACCTACTACCTTTTGTCCTGGGAAGTTATGAGGCTGCTACTCTATGAATAGATCCAAGAGTAAAGATTGAAGAACTCATTTCTCTAGCCACATGGGCAAAAGAACACATGGAATTTGATGTGCCTCAGTCTCTAGGCATAAAACAGTGTTTCAAAAGAGAGAGGTCATACACATATGGATTTCCCTCTTATGACCCATATTTAATCTGATGTTCCAAAGTTTGTCCTAAACGCTTATGTTCTCTCAAAGAGATGTTGGTAGTAATAGGAGATTAGATGTATTGACTTTCTAATTAAGACCTTCTTTCAAGCCTAGAATAAAGAGTTGCCTCTGATCCATTAGAGTCCAAACCAGGTAAGTCATCCCCAAAGTTAAGTAGATGTCTTCAGTCCTCTCAAACTTGATGTTAATGGGAATGTTAGTTACCCTCTCTCCATAGTGAGATACAATTGAAATTTTAAAAAAAGACTAAACTCACTGTAACCTCAACAATTTGCTCAAAGAATTAGCATGAAATAAAAAGTTTAAATAGAAGATATAGTAAGTGATATAGGTGCTTAGAGAAGGGAAAAATCCCTCCTTTCCCCCATTGCATACTGCAAGATTTCATCTATGCATTACAATGATTTTGCTTTCTGAAAATCAAGTTTCTTTTGTCATGAAGACATAACTTTAAGACTTACAGAAAAATATAATAATTATACATTTTAAATATATTGCTCAATGTTGTGAAATAAAAATGAAAAGAAGCACAATATTAAATTTCAAGTTATTTTATGCTCAACACTAAAATTTTATGACTTCAAATGTTAAAATGTCTGATTGAGTCATGAAACATTTGATTCACTTGTGAGACTAACAATCCAAAATAAAATACAATGAAGTGGAAGAAAATATTTCAAAGACAATATGTATTATCATTTCTCCTGTAAATTAGAGGGGTCAAAAAGACATAATCAAATTGCAAACAGAATAACTTATTATTAACATTATTAAATAACTTACTTATGGAAAGGGACTGATTTAATGATGAAAATTCTACAATTATGTGCTTGCAATGAATTTTTATTTTAGTCACAGTTATATATGATCAGGGTATGAGGTAAATGCTGACATAAGGAACATAATAGCGGACAGAATATTAAAAGAAATGAATGTTTGGAAGAGTCTGGCAATCTAACATACAAAGAGAAAATAACATTCATTCAGTCAAAAGTATAAAGGTATAAAGTCATTTTGACATTCTAGAGGGATCATGGACCAGTGCAGCTTCAAATTTATAATTCTTATTCTATAGATTAAACTATTTTATCTTTTGCTTGAATGGTCTATTGGAAAGGGGTTGCTTTGAAGTAAGAAAGTGTGCTGCCTTAAAATGTGGTAGAATTGAAAGAATAACAAGACTAGAGAGAGCATTCCACAGAGTGACAGCCACTCATCACTCCTCATATTCCTTTTCTTAAACCCAAGCTACCATTAATTAAAATCAGATATAAAGAATCAGAGGGCACTGAAAGATTATGAACAATTAAGCTTCCAAGAGTTCTCAGAATGGCTCCATTCAAAATTTTCTTTTTCACACAAGAAAAAGAGTATTAACGTAATAGCCTAGGTGAGAGGAAGATGCAAGAGGAAAGTGAGAAGGAAATAAAGGGCAGTAAAGCTGTAGCAAAGTAAGAGAGATTGAGAAAGGGTAAATAATAACTGAAATCAAGATATAGGTTGGGATAAGAAATATTGGGCAAAGTAAGGTACATTTCAGAAGTTTCCTCCTCTGCTAATATATGATGTTTAATGTTTCCAAAATGGCTTCACATGCAGAAAAATCTTGGTTCAAATAGTATCTCTCACACATACTTCCTTTGTGAATAATGGCAATTCATTCAATCTCACTGTGATTCAGGAAGCTCTCTGAATTTCTAAGAAATAGATAAATTATTAATCTGTATTTATAGAGAAAGTTCCTCATAGGAGCTCCCCTATACACAGAAAGAAATAGATTGGCTAAGGACACATACAAACACATGTACACAGAGCCCAAAACAAGGCAAAATGGATATTGCTGAAATAAGTTTGGGCAAAAATCATATGCCCCTTGTTAAGTAAAAATAAAAACAAAAGAGAACAAAACAAATAAAACAAAATGATGTTTGGGTTTGGCTATATTCAGCTATTTGTGTGATATATTAGAAAGACTATTGCAACTATAATAAAAATATTTTAGTTCAATGCCAAACTTGCCAACTGGTTCACTAGAGGTAAATTTCTGAGCATTATAATTTCTGAGATTTCTAATATGCAAAATGTAATAATGTTTATACTGTGTTACTCTTAAGAATGTTGTGAGGAAAGTACTTTATAAATCTGAAAGTATTAGATAAACATGAGCTCTAATTCTATTCTACTATACTATGCATTTCTATAGGTTTGAATTATTGTTTTTTTTAAAATAGGTACATTTTCCCCATTAAAATCTCTCTTTAAAAAATCTAATTAATTAATGACCAAATATGAAAAGTCTACCATTAAATTAAACATCAAATCATTAAAAGCAGACAGGTGGACTGAGAACCTAACAGCATTAGGTTGTTGAAGTTATTTCCTTTCACAGGAACTTAAGATGGTTAAATAGAAGATGTAAAAACTGTTTTACCTTCTTTGCTCCCCCAAGACTTTATTCTATTTTTTTCTCCTTGGATCTGGCACAACAGAAAACAAAAGACTTTTTTGCACTTAATGTGAAGAATGGAGGGTAATGATATGAAACTCCTGCATTCACTGTGTGTACATGTGTTTCATTTTCTTTTGTATTGAGTTGCATATTAGGGGCAATGAGGTGGTGCCTTAGATAAAGCACTGGCCCAGCTGTCAGGAGGACCTGAGTTCAAATTTCACCTCAGCCACTTACTAGACATGTGACTCTGGGCAAGTCACTTAATCTAGGGTCATCTCTAGTCACCCTGATGTATAGCTTGTAACTAAACCCAGAAGACTATGAAAGAGAGAGTGAGGTTGGTGACATTGCACAGCCCTCCCTGACTTAAATCCAATTCAGTGCAAGTCATGGCATTACCCTGATGTCATAATTTTCTTTGAGAATTAAGGGCAAACAACAAAAACAATAAATTGAATATTATGTTCCCAGTTTCTAAAGAGAGTAAAATCAAGAAAAATATGGATAGTTAGGCTGGAAAAGCCTGCAAAGCTAGAATACGATTGCTAGGGAATGATCTTCAATCTTAGGCTTGGAAGCAAAATGAAAAGAGGGATGTGACTTTCTTATTATGACAAAGCCAATAAGTCCCACAGCCACATTTCAAAACCAGATCTGAATATTCCAGCATTTTTTCTACTCTAACACACAGCCTCTTTAGCTCAAAGATGTGTATATGAATGACTCTTCAGATGACGATGAAACAAAACAAGGGGTATAATTATGATTAATCAGATATTATATAGGTATGTTTGTATATACACAAATATAAGTGTGTAAACTATATTTGTATGTATATGTATCTATATGAACATATCTTCACATTTATGAAATATTAAATATGTACGTATTTATGAATGCATAAGTATATTTATTTCAATTGTGAGTAATGAGGAGAGAATAAGGAGGTGAATATATCACTAGAGCAGGATACATAATTCTTTGGGAGAGTAGGTTACTATAGTTGCTGTTAAATTGTTCAGTTATGTCTGACTCTTTGTGATCCCACGGACCATAGCATACCAGACCCTTCTATCCTCCGCTTACTCTAAAATATGTCCAAGAACGTGTCCATTGGTTCCATGATACTATCCATCCATCTCATTCTCTGTTACTTTTTCTTTTTGCCTTTGATATTTCCCAACATCAGAGTCTTTTCCAGTGAGTGTCTCTTCTCATTATGTGGCTAAAGTATTGTTTTAAATCCAGTATTTGACCTTCCAGTTAGGAGTGTGAATAAATTACTTTAAGTATTTACATATTTGATCTCCTTGTTGTCCAAGGGATTATCAAAAGTCTTTCCTAGTGCTATAATTCCAGAGAGTCAATTCTATGTTACTGAACTTTGCTTATAGTCCAACTGTCACAGTTATACAGTGTTACAGGAAAAATCATAGCTTTGACTATATGTACTTTTCTTGGCAGGACAATGTTTCTGATATTTAGTATGATGTCCAAATTTGGCAAAGCCTTCAATCCAAGACGTAAATGTCTTTCATGGCTGTGGATACTGTCTTCAGTTATATTTAAATACAAGTACACAAAATCTGACACTCCATTAGAATTTGAAAAAAAATTAAAAGTGGGGGAGTAAAACTATATATTGGGGTTTACATTTATCTATTTTAAATGATATATTTTGAAAGGTCTCTTTGAAATGTTGTGGGAAAGGCCATTATAGAATACAGCTAGAAAAGATTTTTGAAGAAAAAGTGAATCTTGCTAACCTGTAACTATGAATTGACATATATGTCTATGGAATTTGATCAGATGACAAAGCTGTAGTTGGGATGCATTTATTTAATATAAATGCATTTATATATCACAAGTTAACCATTTGAATTCTTTAAAAAGCTGTTATATTTTCAGAGGTTATCAAAGAATCCAAAATAATGGTGTGTTTTCATCAATATTTAATTTAATCTCTCTCTGTGTAATATCTACAAACATCTTCATAATTATGTGTGTTGTTTTAAACTTATGCTATGATAAAAATATTGTCTTTCAACACATTTCTAGATTAGAAGTCCAAAGCCCTATTAAAGTATTCCATTTCAATTATTTAGACTGATGGTCTAAACACAAAGACAAAGAAACAAACAAAATTTTAAAAAAACTCTTCATTGCAATTATGGATGTCATAGTAAACTCAAAGTTAATGGAGGAAGAATTATTTTGTGTAGACTTTTTTCTATTGCAACCAATTCTAGATTTTTTAATGTATTTGATACAATTAACTTTATAGTAATTGAGCAGTTTAACACATTAAGAATAATTATCTAGAATGCAGGAAAATAACTTTCCAAATTATGACTGCATGTAGTAAATTTGGTAATTATTTAGTAATAATTTACATGGCAAATATTTCATTATAAGGGTGCTTAAGGCCTTTCTACCCTCATACAAAATAATAACAATAATAATGCAAAATGAAGGATTAATAAACCACTTTCTTTACTTCAAGGCAACAAGCATTTATTAAGCACAACCGATATGCCAGGCAGTGTTCTGAAATTCAAATATAAGCAGAAAGACAGTACCTGCTCCCAGTTACCATATAGTCTAATGGAGGAGGGCAACACATAAAAGAAAGGTTTTAAAAAATGGGGGAGAATATGGGAAGAAAAGAAGATACCAACATGCAGGTATTAATATAGAAAAATAAGCATTTTAGATAAGTCAAAGGGAGTCAAGAATGCAGCTTCTAGAGGAATTAATATACTTTGATCATAGACATAGGAATATTTTGGACAAAAAATTGAGGGGAAAAAAAACAGCTATCTGCGAATGTCAATTTGACATTCCCATACTGACATCCAATATTGGGAATATGATTTCCTACCAATGGTATGAAGAATAATCAAATATAATGAATTTTGGATCTTAAATTATAGAGCTTACATGGATTTTATTTTACCAATTATCTAATCAAAAACCTTATTTTACGAATATGGTCATTGATTCCCAAAGAACTTCTGAGGTGATTAAGGTCACATTAAATAAATAGTAAATCACCTAGAATTTGAAACCACGACCTCTGATTCCAAATTTAGAAATTTTTGTTACTATATTGTAGAAAGGAATATTTGCCCTAAGGAAAAAGAATACTGATTTTTGCAGGCCTTCTACCCAATCCTAACAGATTGAAAGAAGACATAATTTCACTGGTTTGCCTTCATTCCCTTATTCCAGCACCTTCTGAGATACTTTCTTTAAATGATTCATTTTCTTTTCAACTTCCCATAAACTATTTGACCAATTGAGGTGCTATTTGAGGAAATGCAAATTTGTAAACTTTTTGTTGTATTGTGTTAGGGACTAAAATTCTAGCTAGTCTGTCTTAAATATCTAATGAGTAGTTGCCAATAAATTATAAGCTTTAGCAAGAGTTAGGCTTTTGAGCATTTATTAAGGATAATAAGAATTTGGTAAAGAGAGAGAAAGGCCTACATTCATCTATAAAAGGGAGAGCACATTTCTAGCTCCCTTCTCCACCAGAGTCCTCAGAAAAGAGAACAAGTCAGAGCACCAGGCTCCCCCTTCTTCCTCCCACTAACAAACATCACTTCCTGACACCAAAGAAAAGATGCATGGTCTTGCCCTCAGAGACCTTCACCTCATAGTGCAGCTCTTCTACAGTAAGTCTCCAACAGGTGGTGTCATTCCAATATTTACAGTCCCCACTTTGTTTTTTCAAGAAATGGGGAATTTCCTTGATGAAACAGTCAAAAATAACAGAATATAATAACCTATGCTAACTAACAATATGTTAATAACAATATAGAAGAGGGAGAGAGGAAAGTTTTGTCCAGAGGGGTGATTTTTTGTCCTCATGAACTGGTGCTTTGACATTGGCCTTCAAAGGGAGGGCCTCTGCAGAGAGTACATGTTACAGATGGTATATATAATAACAGAAGGAAAAACAAAACAAAAAACAAACAAACAAACAAACAAAAAACCTGTTCATTTAAAGTCTTTGAAAGTCTTTTCTCAGATGTCCTCTGGGTGTAGTCATGGAATGGAAGTCTTTTCAGGGGTTTATGTGTGGATGCTGGTAATCAGACAGGAAAATTTCCTACAAAATTTGAGTTTAACACAACTTTAAAATACCTTTGTCAATAATCAAATAAAACAATGAAAGTTCTCAAAAACATGTCTAAAGGAATTCAGAATCTGAGTTGTTACACATGAAACATATAATAAAACAAAAATGGAAACATTGTCTAAAAGTTAATATTACTATAGCCCCCCCCCGTGGTGGGTAAATTGAGAAGACAATTGCTGTGATATTAATGTTTTAAAATAATTTTTATCTTTGTTTCATCACTTTTTGCATCATCTGCCTAATTATCCTCGTGCCATTATGAGAAATTTAAAAATCTAATATAATTGGTAACAGGTGTCAAGGCCAAATTCAACACTGTATTTATCATGACACTTGAGATAATTAGGGGGTTACCATAAAAGAACAGAGAAATGATGGGATGTGAGCATTCCCACACTTGAGCAATATATACTGCCCATGCAGTATGCCAGGCTTAAAATAGGTGGATGGAATATATGTCCATGCCACCACACATATTGGAAGAAACTGAGTCAGACTTAATCAGATGCATGGAATTGAGATGTCCAAGGCATCAGGCATATAGGAGGGGTCATAGAGGCCAGGTGAAGAATGAGATGGGTGGGATCAAAACTTCCAGCCATCTGTACACTATTGTGGGGAAAAAGAAAATACAATATTAAACCAAGAGAATCCAACCTCAACATTTGCCAAAAGCCATTCCCTCGGCCATACCTTGAATTCATGCATGTCTCCCCTCATGTGACAGTTCAATGTCTGCTCTTGCAAGTATTCCTCTTCTGATTGGATGGCATCTTGGCCAACTGGCATCTGATAAATCAGAATAAAGGCAATTAATGTCTTAAATGATAAATTCCCATAATCCAAGTCTCATATGGATTTAAAAATTGAGGATAATAAAGGATTGCAAAAAATGTGAATGTACCTTGACTCAGAATATAATATACAATTATGCAACAATTTCAAATAATACATTTTTTTTACTTAGTATACAATTACTTTTGTGAAAAATTGGAACATATTTAAATACAAGTTAAAGCACAACACAATCTCAAAGAAAACTTTTCTTTTTTGAAAAAAGCAAACTTTTTCAAATGTTTCCCTCTTTTTTGTTTTTGGTAATATGCTTATCAAAAATAATACTTCTAGAATCAATTTACACTTGCCATGGCAACCAATTTGCCAGGGAAATGCTTTAAAGAGTTTGATCAAATAATCAGTTGAGAGAAAAAATTTAAAAAAAAACCTAACAACACTGAATATGGGAGCATAATACTCCTAAAATTAACATTGTATTATAAAATCAAAACCATCTTGCAATGTTTCAAAATTAGATGGATGAATGAATAGAAGACAATACACATGGAACAATAAAAGACAATGAAATTCAAACTAGGGAAATCTAAATGAATATGAACTTAATATTAATAAGAGTATTATAAAATATAAATATAAACTTGATCACATGACTATAAAAGCTTTTAGTAATATTCTCCTTGTTTAAAAAAAACAAAACTAAGTATTAAACACAATCTTAAAAGCATGAAAATCTCTATGAAAATAGACCCATACCATTAATTTCAAAATGTATATGTAATAACATAGAAATCCTATGTAACCTCTGAACTGATACTATTACTCTGAGCAAATTTAGAACACTTTTGATTCCGATATCTAAAATCCCCAATACTCATATCAATACCTTGCTGCTTACTTCTACATTTCTGTAAAATATGTTCCCTTCCATTGCAAAAGAAGTGGAGTCTTGAACTATGATGATTATTGTCATTTTTATTCAGTTTAAGTTTTTCTTCTTTAACCCCTCTATATTGTCTGTCAGTCCTTTCATAATACAAATGCTTTATAAGGTTACTAATTTTTTTAATTAATAAAGTATTTTATTTTTTTTCCGTTACATGTAAAGATAGTTCTCAACCTTTGTTTATACAAGCTTTACAATTTCAGATTTTTCTCCCTCCCTCCCCTCCCTCCCCCTCCCCTATACAGCAGGTAATCTGATATAGATTTTATATATATATATATACACACACATAATAACATTAATCCTACTTCTGCATTAGTCATGTTATAAGAGAAAAAAAATCAGAGCAATGATGGAAAACCTCAAAATAGAAAAAAAACAACAGCATCAAAAACAAAAGAAATAGTATGGTTCATTTAGCATCTATACTCCTACTCCACAGTTCTTTTTTTTTTTTTTTCCTGGATTTGGAGATCCTCTTCCATCACGAGTTCCCTGGAACTCTTCTGTACCATTGCATTGGTGAGAAGAATATAGTCCATCACAGTAGATCAACACTCAATGTTGATGTTACTGTGTACAATGTTCTTCTAGTTCTGCTCATCTCACTCAACATCAGCCCACGCAAGACCCTCCAGGTTTCTCTGAACTCCTCCTGCTCATCGTTTCTTATAGCACAGTAGTATTCCATTGTATTCATATACCATAACTTGTCCAGCCATTCCTCAATTGATGGGCACCCCCTCAACTTCCAATTCCTTGCCACCACGCAAAGAGCAGCTATAAATATTTTTGTACATGTGGGTCCCTTTCCCCCTTCCATGATCTCTTTGGGGAAAAGACCCAAAAGTGGTATTGCTGGGTCAAAGGGTATGCACAGCTTTATCACCCTTTGGGCATAATTCCAAATTGCTCTCCAGAATGGTTGGATCAGTTCACAGCTCCACCAACAATAGATTAGTGTTCCAATTTTCCCACAGCTTCTCCAACATTTATTATTTTCCTTTTTTGTCATTTTAGTCACTCTGATAGGTGTCAGGTGGTACCTCAGAGTTGTTTTAATTTGCATCTCTCTAATCATTAGAGATTTAGAGCATTTTTTCATATGGGAATAGATAGCTTTGGTTTCTTCATCAGAAAACTGCCTGTTCATATCCTTTGACCATTTCTCAATTGGGGAATGACTTGGATTCTTATAAATTTGATTTAGTTCCCTATATATTTTAGAGATGAGGTCTT
Source organism: Dromiciops gliroides (assembly GCF_019393635.1). NCBI lineage: Eukaryota > Metazoa > Chordata > Mammalia > Microbiotheria > Microbiotheriidae > Dromiciops > Dromiciops gliroides. Next base: position 375,366,851 of record NC_057861.1, on the reverse strand, counting down.
TATCATAAGTACTGGCCTCAAAAATTGTTTCCCAGCTTTCTGCCTCCCTTCTAATTTTGGATGCATTGCTTCTGTTTGTACAAAATTTTTTAATTTAATGTAATCAAAATCATCCACTTTGCATTTTATAATATATTTTATCTCTTGTTTGGTCAAAAACTGTTTTCCTTTCCAAACATCTGATAGGTAGACTATTCCTTTCTCTCCTGTTACTAATTAAGGACAAAAGCAGATTAGCAAAATTATTAACAAAATGAGCATATCTGGAATTTAAAGGGTTTTCTAAGGTTGTCTCAGAATCACACTTCAGCTGGGGTAGGGCTGAAATTGCAGGTAGAGGAAGCTGTGCATGTGCAAGATCAGGACCTGAGAAAGGTGGATTCGATCTCATGACCTCCTGGGCAGGAGAATCAAGGAGAGGAGGGGGGGTGAAGGGGGGTCCCTAGAGAAGGGGAGGGGACCACCTCTCCCACGTGGTGCACAGCCCTGGAATCAAACTCAGACTTGGGTTCCTCTTCCCCCACTTCTAGATTAAAAGCTTCTAGAGAAGCCTCCAAGCATGCAAAGTTAGAGTAACAATTAGTGTTAGAATTTGGAAAAGCTGCAGAATTCAGAGGTTTCTCTGAAAAAGCATGGTTGGGAGAGGGGGAGATATTTATATTCCCTTGTGTGAGAACCTTGCTAGCTCTTCTAACAAAAATTAAAATAAAAATAGAAAATCCACAAAAAGAAAGCATTAACATGATCTTTTCCCCCACTTGTCTGGTTAACAGGGAGTTGAAAAAGCCCATTTGAAAATTTAAAGGCCAAACAGCAGATACTTGGCAGTACTTTGCAAGTTAAGGGGACAGGGTAGGGGAAATTCCTTACTCAACCAGAAGATCAGGAGATTGGGGGTTTGAGTCCCTTCTTTGTCGCCATCTGTTAGGGACTAAAATTCTAGCTAGTCTGTCTTAAATATCTAATGAGTGGTCGCCAGTAAATTATAAGCTTTAGCAAGAGTTAGGCTTTTAAGCATTTATTAAGGAGAATAAGAATTTGGTAAAGAGAGAGAGAAAGGCCTACATTCATCTATCTAGTAAAAGGAGAGCACATTTCTAGCTCCCTTCTCCACCGCATTCCTCAGGAAAGAGAGTGAGTCAGAGCACCAGGCTCCCCCTTCTTCCTCCCACTAGCAAACATCACTTCCTGACACCAAAGAAAAGACGCATGGTCTTGCCCTCAGAGACCTTCACCTCATGGCGGAGCTTTTCTACTCCCCAGCAGGTGGCATCATTCCAATCATTACAATTGGCATGGTTTTTATTTGCAATTTTTTTCTTTTTTGTTTTTGTATATCTTAACAAATAACTTCAGAATTATACTGTAGTCTTAAGGAATGCAAAGACTGAGAATAGGCAAGTAGATTCCACATCCTGGGGTTACAATGATTGGTCACAGAAGCATGAGTTATCATTGGAGAAATCTTGAAAGAAATACCAAGAATTATAAAGTCTTGGTTAAAATACTGAAACCTCTGGGGAAGAGATGGTATTTTTTTAAATCATAACTATTGTGTGCACTTAAGTAAATTGATCAAGAAAAACTACATTCCAGGGTATCAAATAACTTGGAAGACATATTTATTAAGTCATTGCTAATGTTTTTTGAGTGTGGAGAATAAGAGAGATGATACAATTCTGGAGAAGATTACAATTCCCTAGAATAGGAAATGGTTTTCACAAGGAACAAAGATGACTTCATTAAGAACATATTCTACAGGGCAGCTGGGTGATGCAGTGGATGGAGCACCAGCCCTGGATTTGGGGGGACCTGGGTTCAAATCTGGCCTCATACACTTGGCACTTACTGGCTGTGTGACCCTGGGCAAATCACTTAACCACAATTGCCTCAAAAAAAAAATAAAGAACACATTCTAAACTTATTATTTTCCCCCTTCTTTGACAGTGTTATTATGTGAGAATAATCTATGCATATATAATCTGCAATAGTATTCCTTGAATAAGGTATACCAAAGGAAATACAACTTCCTTAAGTGATCTTCTCTATTAAACTACAATTTCCACAGTCATACAGTTGACTGCTTATACAATCTAGTTGTCACTCAGTTGATTGCATGTTAGATAGGAAGAAAATTGAGTTAGCATAGAAAATAACTACTTTAAAGATTCTCAACCAACATGGAGCCTTCATTGCATAAAATCCCAATTTGTTTTTATTGTAGCAGCAAATACAACAGTTATTATCAAGTAAAACCTATAAAAGGAAGATATGAAATGTATTTAACTATGCAATCAAGCTGCATAACAGAGTCCAAGTGGCACAGTTATTCTCTGTCTGTTCATTTTGGTAACCTCTATCTTGACTTTTAACTACTTCTTAAAGTGGAGTACTGCTTCCAGGATGCAGTATCCCAAGCTTCAGGAGTCGCAGGTGGTATGATTTCAGGAGAGGCATGTTTTGCACTCAACTGGACTGTACTCTGGTCTGTAAATAACCCCAGGCCAACTTGCTCTTTAACCCAGAAACAGAATTCTGTTTTGCTGTGGTTACAAGCTCCGCACAAGCCTGTCCCCCTCCCCCACCTGGGCCCACAACTCAAAACTGCTTCCTGGTTCCCAGCATAGGTAAAAAAACTGAGTTCCATCTTTGTGCCAGCAGAGACCCCTGTAATCTCACCCCGACCAACCACTCAGCCTTCTCACCAGACTGTGAGCTTAGTTTCAGAAGAAGCTTCTGCTTCAGCTGATTCAAAGGTTTTGGGGAGGGTCTCTTTCTCTGGTGCTTCCAACCTGGGGATGGATCTGCATGCAGAGCAGCAGGGCTGTGCTTTGCTCTCACCCTGGTACAACAGACCTTTCCTGCTGACCTTCTAAGTCATCTTTGGCTGGAAAATTATCTCACACAGTCCTTTTGTGGGTTCTGCTGCTCTAGGAATTGTCTTATGGCATTAATTCTACACATTATTTTTAATCAGAGAATTATAGAATTTAATGTTGGAGGGGACCTAGTCTATCCCATACTTCAGTTACTCTCAATAGAAGGTGAGATCCTTTAGGGGTTGTTTTTGTTTTTGGGGGGATTTTTTTTTAGATAATTGGGGCTTAATGACTTGTCCTGGGTGTTACAGTAAGTAAGTGCCTGAGGCTGATTAGAAGTCAGGTCTTTCTGATTCCAAAACAAATGCTTTACTTATTGTACTACTTAGCTGTCCCTGTCCTTTAGATATGAAGATGACATTAATGAAATAAACTACTTGAGCAGAATGTTACATAAAGTCAGTGACCAGAAAAAAAAAATGATAGGTACAAGGGTCAATTGATTTTTGCATCTATCAATTGTCTGTCTATCAATTGATAAATCACTTGGTCTGTCTGTCTATCTATCTATCTATCTATCTATCTATCTATCTATCTATCTATCTATCTATCTATCTATCTAACCCTGCAGGAAAGTGGGAGGAAAAGGGGATAAGAAGGGAAGGGTGAGAGAAGAGAAGGCAGATTGGGGGAGGGGGCAGTCAAAAGTAAATCTCTTTTGAGGAGGGATAGGGTGGAAGAAGGTAGAAATAGAGAAATATCATGGGGAAGGGAATAGGATGGAGTGAAACAGTTTACAATAGTAACTGTGAAGAAAGACTTTTGAAGCAGAGGCAAGAGTAATGTAAAATGATGGTGATGGATTGATGATTGATTGTTGATGAATGGATGAAAATGGGGATTGATTGATGACAATGAGGATGGATTGATGATGAGAATTGATTGATGATGATAAAAGATATGGTACTTACTTTGCTGGACTGCTGTGAAGAAAATTCTTTGTCAGGTATAAGGTACTATGTTAATGTTATCTATTACTGTTGTTGCAAAAATCAACCTCATGGGTTTATTGTAAGGAAATATGTCTTCAAAGTACTATATAAATTTGGTTTAATTTTTAAAAAATGATGAGCAGGATACTATCAGAAAAACCCAGAAAGCCCTACATGGGCTGATGCAATGTGAAATGTACTATATACAAAATAACAGCAACATTGTAAGATGACCTGCTGTGAATGACTGGCTCGTTTTCAGCAATGCAATGATCCAAGACAACTCTGAAGGTCCTATGCAAAATGCAATCCATCTATAGAGAGAGGACTGATCTTGTCTGAATACAGATTGAAGCATAATTTTATGTTTGTTTGTTAGTTCCTTTATCTGAAATTTTGTTTTTGTCTGTTTTCTTTCACAATCTCACTAATGTGGAAATGTTTTGTATGACTGATCATGTATTGAGTATATTGAATTGCTTGAGTTTTTGGTGGGGGGAGGGAGGAAGAGAATTTGAAACACAAAGTTTTTTAAAAATTTATGTCAAAATTTTTATTTACATGTAATTTGGGAAAATAAAACAATGGGAGATTTTTTTAAGTTCTTTTAAAATCTAGATCTATGAACCCTGCAATCCTATGGCCTTAAACCTGATACTTCTTTGAATAACCTTGAAAGGACAAACAAGGTTTGGAAATGACTTACAAACATCATATTATTTGATATTTACAAAAATATGTGACTTAATATTATTATATTTATTTTAAAGCTAGGAAAACTGAGGCTCAGAAAGGATTTTCCATGCAGATACAAGTTGTCAGTCTCAGAGAATGGGAATCAAACTCATGTCTTACTGCCTTTAAGTTCAGTGGTCCATCTACTATGACATGTTGCCTTCAACAATTAGCCAAACTTTTTTTTTATTACTACTATTTAGTGAATATTGTTTTAGGTACTAGGACATTAAATTTCTTATAAAATCTGCCACCTCTAACCTTAGATATCTCAAAACATAGGGGGGAACACAACAAAGAAATTGACCACTTTTGTATGTGGCTGGAAAAGTCCTTTCTCAGTCTCAGTCTTTATCTAAAATAAATATAATAATAGTAACACTCACATAATTGTTGTAAAGCCAAGTAATGAAAACCTTAAAATGCTATACAAATTTAGTTTATTAACATGAATAAATGTCTAACAAGTGCATGGGTAAAAGTTATGATTTGAGTAGGTTTTAAATTTGTTTCCAAATATCATTTCTATACAGATTACTTCCAAATTTATATCCAGCCTTAATCTTTTCTTTTCAAATTCTTGTTATATATTCTCAGTTATGTGATATCTATCTCCATGTGAATATCCCATAAGTATCTCACTTCAACATATCCAACGTGTAATTTCTTATGTTCCTACCTAATGTGTCCTTCTTCCAAACTTCCTTTTTATCTTGAGAGTACCACTATTCTTCTAGTAAACCAACTTGTCCTCACAACGTGGGTGGCATACTTAATGCCTACTTCTTTTCCCCTACTCCTTGTATACAATACGTTGTCAAATCTCACCAAATATATCTCTATAACTATTATTATTCATTCGCTTCTCTGCCTAAATAATATTACTGTACCAATTCAGGCTCTTATCATGTTTCACCTGTATTACAGTTGTAGTCTCCTAATTGGTTATTCCTATATTTTAATCTCCTTTCTTCAACTAATCTTTAATAGAATTGGAAAAATATTCTTCCAAAGAGATATTTCTGATCACGTATATCCCCACCTAAAATAAATTAGTAGCTCTTTGTTTTACATGATTAAAACAGTCGATCAAACCTTTGCATTCCAGGTCTTCCATAATCTGTCTCTCACCTACATTTCCAAATATATTGTGGGATAGTTTCCTTTCCTATATTCTCCTATATTTGTCACACACATGCACACACACACACACACACTCACAGTCAAATATATATGTGTGTGACAATAAAAGAATCTTGCTATTTCAATCTTGGACTACCCATAATGTACTACTGGGGCAAACCCTAGTTATGTTCTATTTTTCCTCAAATATTGTATGTGTCATAATTATTTTTATATCTTTTCCTATTCCCCTATTAGAGATTATGTTCCTTCTTTCATCTATCCCCAATCCCTAGAAAAATGTGTGCATATATATTATCATACAGTAGTCTCTTAATGTTTGTTTAATTCAAATGAATTGAAGAGTTAAAGAGTAATTGGGATATAATGTTCTCCAAGAGAGTTAGAAATATAACCTATAACTAGAGATAGAGGTATATTTGACAGAGTGCTGGATCCTGAAGTCCAGAAAATGTGTATACTTCATAAGTATACTTCATAAGATATTTCAATTCTCTGAACTTCAGTTTTTTCACCTATAAAATGGAACTGATAAATCAGCATTATTCAGAATCACATGAGATCATGTATATAAATTACTTTTCAAATTTTAAAGCATGAGATGAATTTCAATTATTATAAATGTAGATAACAAATAGGTACCCTATTACAAAGGGGCAATAAGTATCATTTCATAAGTACCATTGACACTTGCAATTATGAAGTATGGATCAAAGAAGCAGAATGCCATACACACACACACACACACACACACACACACACACACACACAGCCTTTTAAGGAAAAGAAAAAAAAAATGAAAATACCTAGAAATAAAGTTCAAAATACTGATCAGTTAGGTCAGTCTTCTTGTTGTTCACATCAGTCAACATAAAGGCATAGTGAACACAAGCAGGCTTGGAATCAAGTTAAATCTATATTAAAGCCCTGTCTCATACATATATGAGATGTATGTTATATGAGCATGCTAAGTAATCACTCTATCATTTAGACAACTCTATTAGTTACAGAATAGTTCCTATTTGATAGTGGAATATTTTTCCATACTTGGAGTTCCTTACACCAACTAAATCCGAGATCTCGATATAAAAAATAAAACAAACAAATAAAAAAAAAGTCAACATTAGAGAAGAGAATCTTATTAACCACCAATAATCATAAATATGTTGGAAATAAGACAATGTTCTTTCTGTGGTTTCAGTTTACTCCAGAGTCATTTACAAAAGCACAGTCATACAACCCTTCTGATGTAAAATTCTCAAGGATTAAAAGTCAGTTCCATAATACATATTTAGAGAAAACTTCATTAATAGAAGTTCACATAAAAAACGAGTCTTGATTAGAAATCTAATATGAACATTCGTTCTTCTATATCAAAGTCCATTGCTATAATGTTGTTGTCAAAACTCTAATGTAATCTTAGGTAGAGAATAATAAAATATATCTTTCAAATCATAATGAGTAACATTTTCAATATTTACTGTGTTACATCATATCCAGAGGTTTGTTTATAGATCTGATCATCATGTTTTAAGAAGAATGTTGTAAATAAAGTGTGAGGGAAATGGCACTAAGTATAGACGGCATTCTCAAAACTATCTCAGATGATAAAAGTTAAAGAAACTGGAGAAGTATTCATGAAGATCTCATGCCATTATAAATAACTACAATTTAATAACTAGATATTTCTAAGTATAGAATAGAATACCTCATCAAGTAGTAATACCCCCCGCCAACATGTCAAAACAAAGGCTGAATGATCATTTGTCAATAATGGAATGGAAATTATTCTTGTATTGGATAGAGGATTGAATTGGATAATCTCAAGATGCCTTGAAACTCTTAAATCTATACTACAAATCGATATAAATTAAGATTTGGAATTTTTGGAAAAAAATAGCATCTATTAAAAATACCTATTGATTTCACAATCACAATATATACAGAATTCATTGATAACAAGTAAAACTATATATGTATGTGTACATATATAAGTATGTGCATATAGAATTGGAACCTATATATATTTATGTGACTATATGCATATATATGTGTATGTTGTATATATGTGTATTGCTCTCTATCCATATAACAAAGAAGTATTATTGCTCAATAATGGTCTAAGATATAACTCACTTTGTTGTCAGTTCCAGTTTTATAAATCTGATTATATTTAGGAATTTTTAAAATTAGCATTTTTAAGTAAAGAGATCGACACATTCAGTAATCAGTACATAAGTGCATATTCTTTGACATATTAAATATATGATGAATAATTACTAATTTTCCATCATGTTAATTAACCCATAGTAGTGTAGACTTCATATAAAACATTTTAATATTTAATTCTCTTTAATATGACATTAGAAGAAGTTATATTTTGTGACTAGCCAAGGCTAGAAATAGTCTCCCATTTGTAGGTTTGTATATTTGTTGCTGAGAAGAGACTGAGTTTGCATTTGTGTCAAAGCTCCATGGGGGGAAAAGGGTAGCCAAAATGTGTGAACAGTGATAAGAATTGACTGCTTTATGAGAGAAGGTTTTCTGACATGTTTGCTGCTTGCATTCTTATTCCCACTTTGGATCAAAAAGTGCAGAGAAAATGGAAGATTTTGTTCAGGTTCAGTCTGAATTGTGTCTGAAGTGTCTGAGCAAGGTTTTATTATATTCCTAAATCATGTTCAAATCATTTTAGGACATTAAAAGTACTTGAAGAAACTATATACAAATTAAAAAAAAATCTTATAGTACTTCAGATTTATCAAGATTAATGGATACCAAGTAAATTCTGCTTAATGGACTTCTTTTATAATGAATAAGCCTTTAATCCATTTAAAAGTATGGGAGGAAAGCAAAGCTAATTTAAAAAAGAAAAAAAAAATGCAGGTTCAATCACTAATGAATACAAGCCCAACTTCCAGGGGACATTATTTCTTGGCCTCTTTCCTTGAGGTAAATGGTGCATGCATTAAAGAGTGTCCAGGTGCTAAGTGCCTTTGATATACTCATCAGGCATGTCCAAAGTGAAACTATGGTGTTATTAAGTAAATTAATTAGCAAGGGCACTTGACCATAGCCATATATTGGGATATGACATCACAACAGAATCACTTGGCACAGTGCTAAGAGAGCTGGACTCAGCTTCAGGTAGTCCTGGGTTCAAGTTCCAAGTCACGTAATGCTTCAATTTCCCCTAAAGCTCCCAGAGATTAGGAGTTGCTGAGCAGATGCCTACCTGCCTCAGTGAGAGAATACCCTTATCAGGAGTCCCCTATGTCAAAAAAGTCAAAGGGAAAACAAAGTCAACAAACTCTATTGGTTTACAATGTTATGTGTACTATTTTATTTCAGTTTGAGATTAAATTGTTTTCTGAAAAATAAATCTCAGAAAATATATTTTCATCAGAAAAGTCTTTGATTTACAATTTGCAGGGTTGAATCTATGGGTTCTGGTAAGTTATGATTGTCTGTATAGGCTTGTGTGTATATGCATATATGTATGTGTATATGAACTTCTTTTATCCCTCATTAGAAATAAGGTTCTTATAAGTGGGGAATATTTATTACTTTGTATTTTATCCCCAACACCTAGCAATGTGCCTTACTCAAAATAGCTGCTTGATAAATCTGTTAAATGATTGATAATATGAAAAACAGCAACTCTATTTCCCTGTTGTTTTATTAGCATCCTTCTTTGATGCATCAAGAAGACAAAAGGTAGGAGAAATCATGTCATTCATAACTGATCTTGATAGTATTGGCAAGGTCCAATAGTATAGATCCAATTTTACAAATTGAATGCAAGGAATTAGCTGTAGGTCTTTATAAACAAGAAAAAATATGTTATATTCTGAAAGAGTGCTTTGAATAGTCATTTGGAACACTAAAGAGTCTCTCCTGAATTTAAAAGCTTCAATTAACTTAAGAAATATATAGTGCAATATAAGTTATTGGCTTTTAAATACTAATGAAAAAGATTCATAATGCTATTAGGTTTTATAAATATTTAATTCAAAGAAAAAAAGCCTCATTTATTTTCTTAATCTCCATTGCTGCAGAATTCATTGGAGTGCACAGCCATCTAAGATATCTCGAGATGCTTCCTTTGTGCTAAGATGAGCTTCACATGGCACATGGTTAAAAAAAAAAAAAAAGGCCCATCGCATCTAATTCTTTGGCTATTTCTATCCTTTTGTGTTTGAGACTCCCTGGGAAAAGAGTGAACATGTAGAGAAGAATAGGATAAAATAACTAAAGCTACTTGTACTGCACTTGATTGTCCTATTATCATTCCCCTTTCCCTAGAGTTATAAAAGTCACAAAAACCTGATAATGGAAGGTAGGTGAACTTCATGCCTAAAATAGGAGAAAATCATCTTAAACATCATAAATGAGTAAAACCTCAGAATCAGCTCTTCTTAACAGTTACTTGAGTATTGGAATGGGAAGGTTTATATTTAGATATAGGGAATTTATATATATACACATATATGTGTGTGTGTGTGTGTGTGTGTATATATATATGTGTGTGTATATGTGTGTGTGTGTATATATATATATATGTATATGTATACACACATATATACACATACATATATACATACACATAATATATATATATATGTTCCATATATGCATTCTATATTTCTATATTTTCTATAGAATACACATTCATATACATACATACATTTTACAGGATAAAAAACCAAGAAATAGGAGAGGTACTAAAGTTTGCAGATTAAATGGGGATTGTTCTTAACATCCACCCTTCAAACATGGAGGTCACTAAGAAAAAGTATTAGCTGAAACATTTTTACAAAGTAGATAAGTATTTGGAACAGGGAATGCTGGAAAACAGCTTTATTTATCTCTGAAAAAAATCGCAGGTGCCTAAATTCAGCTGTACATGAAGGAGTTGTTTGATTCATGAGGGCAAACTTCTCCCACTCAATCAACACAGCTATTTTTCTGTGAAAGCAGAATAGGTGAACTGAAGGAAGATAGCACATAATTTATGGTTTTATTTATTTTATGATTTTGATAGATATGCATCCGGCTAGAAAGGACAAATTGTAATTCAATGAAGCAGAGTATTCCTGAGTATAAACTGTTTTCCTGGTTTATAAGGCCCTTTTAGAAACTGACTTACTGCTACAAATTCTAGCACACTGTTTCCTTTACTTAGAGTTTTTTTTATTTCAATGATATCAAGGACTAAAAATGTCATCATTAGTAAATAATTATAAATCTTCACATTTTATGGGGAAGAAGACACCAATTTGTTAATGAGACTGAGAGAGGGAGAGAGAGGGAGGAGAAGGAGGAGGGAAAGCGAGAGAGAGAGAAAGAGAGAGAGAGAGAGAGAGAGAGAGAGAGAAATATGGAGAACACAGAAAGACAGATACAGCCAACAAAAACACAGATATAGAAAAAGAGACTCACAGTCACTTTCGAAATATTCATGATATTTATGGAGAGAAAAAAAAATGACTTCCTTCCCTAGACAGAACAAAACATGAAACAATGGGATAACTTTGTTCAAAAGTGAAGGTCAAATATTTTTAAACATTTTTTTCTATCCAGCCATATCTTCCCAGCCTATACCTGTAAAGTTGATTTTTTTTAACCCAGTAGAGTATCATTCATTTACATTTCTGAAATATTGTCTCATTAGCTTTAGTCCACCATTCCAGACAGCTGTGTATATATGTGTTGGGAGGGGGAAATGTTGAATGTTATTTTGTATAATGTATATTGTGGAAATAAAATTAAAAGGAAAGGAGAAAGCAATTCCTAAAATATGTATTATGGCTCATATTGTTCTCCTTCTAAAATCTTAAAATTTTTTTTCATAAGTCATTATTAAATTTAAAAAAATAAATATTATCAAGCTGACTGATTCAAGGTTAAAAAGATAACTTCTGGGGGCGGCTAGGTGGCTCAGTGGATAAAGCACCGGCCCTGGATTCAGGAGTACCTGAGTTCAAATCCGGCCTCAGACACTTGACACTTACTAGCTGTGTGACCTTGGGCAAGTCACTTAACCCCCACTGCCCGGCAAAAAAACAAAACAAAACAAAAAAAAAAGATAACTTCCCACAGTTTAGCAATCACATCTACAAGTTTATTTAATAATCTAGGGTGTGGTTTGTATGGGCCCAAAGTGAACTTGAGGAAACTATGGGGAAAGTCACATTTTTTTTTCCCATTTTACTTATTCAGTGTTTTACTTTCCTATTACCATTTCTCACTTATATGTGTAATTTTGCAAATATTTCTCATTGTAGATAAAATAGATGCAAAATAATTAAGCAAGATTCCTTTCTATATATATCATTATAATCTTTCTGACCATAACACCCTGTTTCCTGTTCCTCATGTTGCCATTGCTTTGCAACCACCACAGGAACTCCATCCTTGGTGCCATGTGGGCCTAATTGATTAGAACCCAATTCATAAAATCAGTCTCCCCATGCCCTTTCACCCCATTCCCTTATGTTTCACCTTGGCCATCTTGCCATGCCACTGAAAGCTAATCAAATCTCAGTAAAACTACCAACATTTCCTACCTTTTCACATCGGCACAGTAATCAAACCAATAATTTTATTGCTTCTCCAAAGGATGAAAATTGACTACCCTAAGTCTCCAACTACCATCCCTGTGACTTCCCAGATTGAAACTCTTTTCTCTAGTCATTGCTCCCTTAAATTTGTCATCTTCCAAATTAAAATTTTACCTTCTCAAGAACACAGTATGCTGTTCTTCCCCAGCACTTGACACAATAATAAGTGCTTAATATATTTATTCATGTTTGTTTTCTTGACATTTTTCCCAATACTTTCAACTTGTACTGGGCACTAACTTGCTTTTCTGTCAGCATTCTTGTGACTCTGTTCTACTTGTGACAGTATTCTACTCTTTAGTAGTTTGTACTCATTTCGATGAGCTTCATTCTCTTTTTGGGACACAAGATCAGAAGGTCATAGAACTAGAGCCAGAAGGTACCTGAGAGGTCATCTAGTCCAACATGCTTATTTTACAAATGAGGATACTGAGGAAGAAGATAGTTAAATAAGCAACAATGAACTTTTAATAATATGAGATCTTCCTTTACTCATACTATCTTTTAGACATTTTTCTCCTTTTATTCCCTTCATTATCTTTCATAAATGTTTTTTCAGAACTTTGTTATTGGATACTTTTCATACCTCTTGAGCTGGCATGTCTTTTATATTCTTCAGCCATTTAGCTGTCATTAATTCCATATAAAAATTATTGTAAATACATTTATCTGAAGTATAGGGTAAACAGCATGTTTTTCCTGTCACTGACATACTTATCTATGATGAAATGTCTTTAATTAGATGATCTCATTCTCATGAAATTTCTGACATCTTTAAATCACCACCCAGTTCAGGTATTGAAAATATTTCCTGAATATTTTCATGTTACAAAAGGTGGATATTTCAAATATTATTATATTAATTTTGCAGAGGTGGAAATGGAGGGTCAGATTAACATATTTGTTGTTTAGTCATTCCAGTTGTGTCCAACTTTTTGTGACACCATTTTGTTGTTGTTGTTATTTGGTTGTTTTTTGTGGGGGGGGGGTGAGGCAATTGGGGTTAAATGACTTGCCCAGGGTCACACAGATGATAAGTGTCAAGTTTCTGAGGTCAGATTTGAATTCAAGTCCTTTTGAAACCAGGGTCGGTGCTTTATCCACTGTGCCACCTAGCTGCCCCTGTTTTGGGTTTGTTTGTTTTTTTTTTTTTTTCAAAGATGCTGCTGTAGTTCGACATTTGGTTCTCCAGCTCATTTCATAGATGAGGAAACTGAGAGAAACACTGTTAAGTGATTTGTCTACAGTTACCCATCTAGTAAGTGTATGAGGACAGATTTGAACTCAGAACTTCCTGACTCCAGGCCAGGCAATTGCCAGGTGCCTGAAAAAATAACTAATAAGAAGGTGAAATGATAAATATTAGATTCAGGATTTAAATCCAAGGTTTTCCTGATTACAAATCTAGTACTCTATTAGGTATACAATATTGCATCCTATTTTTTAATCCTCAATTATTTTATGCATCCCTCTTTTTAAAATTATATTTTATTTTTCCCAATTACAGGTAAAAACAATTTTGAACATTTATTTTAAAAATTGTGTTTCAGATTCTTTCCCTCCCTCTTCTCTCCTTTCTTTGAGAATGCAAGCAATTGGAAATAAGTTATTCATGTAAAGCATATTTCCATATGTCATCTTGTAAAAGAAAACACAAATACATTTGCTCCAGAATTCATTTTGAGGTTCATTTTGTAATTGTTTGGAAGTGAATTTGGGAAAGTTTGGGTGAATTCCTGACTTGATTTGCCATTTTGACACCATCACCCCTCAATCTGTGTTTTCCTTAACCAAAATGGCTTTATCTATTATTTTATTCCATGGTCCAGAAGTTAGAATTTTTTAATATGATGACCCAATCCAGCATTTCACACCCCTTATCTTTCTTTATACTTTGAAGCCATGTTGAAAATATCACCTATGTGACTTTTTCCCCATTTTTCTCTACAGATCTTCATGAAATTTATGGATTATTTTCATGACTTTCTTGGTATGCAAATCCAATCATTACAAATTTATTAAGTACCCAGTATATTCTAGGCCTTGTTCAGGGGAAGAATATAATGAAATTGTACCTCCCTTCCATAATTTTATATATAAGAAATGTAAACAACCTGCTCATGGATATATAGATATATAGATACACACACACACACATATATGCATATATATACACACATGTGTATATAAACATATATAGAGAGAGAGAGAAAGAGAGAGAGATATATATAGATATACATGTAAACATAACTATAAACACAAAATAATATGGAGAAGACCTAATAATCTGTGGTCCCCTGTAGGAAATAGTAGGACTCAAGTTGACCCTTGAATGGAGCTATGGATTCTAAGAATTATATATTATCATTTGTTCCCACATGAATCACCAGAAGTAATTAGAGCTACTCATGTTTGACAAATATATTTTGAGTCCTCTATCAAATAAATTCTCAATAAATTACTCAACATGACAACACACCTCTCCACTAATTATTCAAAAATGTTTCTGTTTTTTGCTTTTTATCTAAGACTAGACACCCATTACCATCATATGTATCTTCTTTCTGCAATGAAAAATAAAGTAAATATATATTTTTTTTCTTGGTAGAAGTCATTATCAACCCATGGAATATGAGGAAATGTTTTTCACATCCCATTCTTTGTGGGTAAAAAAACTCATGTGTGTTGACAATGAGAAGTCTCTTTACCTTTCTATTTTGCCTTTTTAATTAACCATCTAACCACCTGACAATCATAGCCTCATTTTATATTCCCTTTTCCTTTTTTAAGTTCTCAACATTCCCTATTTTCACCTTGTTGAAATGATTCAATTCACTGGATCATCCTGTTAGGCAAGTGAAAAGACAGAAATTAACCATGGTGGGTTTGTCTGCTATGCTGGAATGAAGCAATCAAACTCAAGTAAGAGTAGGAGACAGGAAAACAATGATTCCATAGACTACTCTATCTCCTTTTGGGTTCTCCAAATACAGTGTATTATTTCAAGAAATTATATGATATCTTAATGCATTCTTATGTAATCCATATTAATGTGCAACACTTTATGCAACAATAACATAATTGAAAGCATATATGGTTCCACTACCTACTAATCAGCCATTATGTTTCTGGGAAGTTCCTTGAGGGGGAAGCCCATGTTTGAAGATGCTCTAGTTAATTCTGTCACAATGGTATGTGCCACAGTACTTCATCCTTCTGGGGAAAAAATGAAGGTAATGTTTGTTTGTTTTTTTAATTTCCTAAAGTCTATAAAACCTCTAGTCCTATGTTTGCCTTCTTTGATAAAATGTGGTTTATTTTTTTAATCAATTAAGACACTAATGTGTAGTTTAAGATTCTAAATGTGGATTCTAATGTGTTCCCCCAGTTTTGGGGGAAACTGACTAAAATCACTAATAAAACGAGTTTAGATTTTTAAGGGTTTATTGAAAAATAGAAAGAAAAAGATTGAGAACAGAATTCCAACAGCCTGGCATTCCTATCTTTCCTCAAATTTCCTGTGAAGTCCTCCTGCCACCACCACCACCATCAAGTCAGGAACGCAAAAGAGCCAGACCTTTCCACGCAGGCCCTCTTTCCTCCTTGCTGTCTCCTCCCCGAAAATAGGAGGCTCCTCAAGTTGATTGGCTGGTAGCCTTGATAGACAGAGCCCATGAGTAAACGTCACTTCCTGACTCCAAGGAAAAGCCACACTAAGTTGTTGCAATTCAACAGAAATTTAATGCAACCAACACATTAATCATAGTTAAGGTAGTGATTGATAGAATTTAAAGTAATTTTTTTATCAAATAAGATCAAATTTGATGCAAGTAAATCCTGGGTAGATGTAAAAATGGCCAAAATTAAAATTAAACCAGATTTTAATGAATCTTGCTACTATTCAATGTAAGGCAAAATAGCACAGGATATGTTATCCCACATCCTAGAAAAAAAAAATAATATTCCTTTGTGTACTAGGAGGGGAAAAATCACCACTATTACAAAAGTGTATTCACTGTCAAATAATTTTTTTAAATTTTATTTCATAACTAATGGCTTGCCATAAAATAATCTACATGCACATAGTTATACAGTTTAATTATCTATTGAGAAATTATATGCATTCAAGTCCATCACAGACAAATTTTTGAATTCAATTTTACTCACTTTGCTCTGCTTAATTATTCTTTATGCTTAATTAACTATTTACTATTACTTTTACTCAATCTGTATCACAGTAGGAAAATTTTTTGGAAAAAAAAATCTCACATAACATTTCTGATCAAGATTTTAGACAGTACAGCACCATTGGGGTAATAATTTGTATATCTGAGAAATAAGCTGTCTGATTTTCGATTGAATTCTATCACAGAGAGAAGAAAAGGAGATTGCAGTGTTAGTCTCTCTGTGTGTGTATGCACACACATATATAAATATACTTAGAATATATAATTTACATTATAAAGATATAGATATATGCTTTTGCAATATCTTCTTAGAGTGAAGTTTCTAAAGAAACCTTTGTAGAAATTGGATTTTTTTGGTTATTTAAAAAATCATTCTAGAAAAAATTGGTGGACGGAGCCAAGATGACAGAGAGGAATCAGCAAGCTGCCTGAGCTCTCCTTCTGTTCCCTCAAAAAGAACATTAAATCAAGCCTCTGGACAGATTCTGAAACTACAGTACCTGCAAAGAGACAGAGAGACAAGGTCTTCCAACCAGAGATAATTTAGAAGACTTCAGGAAAAGGTCAGTCTGATTCAGGCAAAAGGGAGGCCCAGCGCAGGGAAGCAGCCTAGCCCCAAGGGGGTCAGGGCAAGTCAGCAGGAGCTGTAGGCCACAGCCAAACAACTGAGGTCCCTAGAACCTTCCTCAAAAATCTGGTGGCCAAGAAGGACATTGGACAAACCTACCTGCACCAGCTGAGAGCGCAAGTTGCCAGCTGTAGGGCCATGAACAGGACAGGTGTGACCAGGCATACTGACTTAGTGTGCTCAGACAGGAAGTGCAGGGAGGTGAACTGCACACGCTAAAAAGACCTCAGAGTAAAAAACCTGTCAAACAGCACCTATACCCCTACACAAGAAGCCCAAAACAGGGACCCTGGTGCCCCCAGAGCAGACCTCAACTCAAAAAATATATAAATAAGCTGCAATAATGAGTAAGAAGCAAAAAAGAGCCTTCTCCATTGAGAGCTTCTGTATCAATAGGGAAGAAGCCCACGCAAACTCAGATGAGGACAATAGCCTCAAATTGGCTACATGTGAAGCCTCACGAGGGAAGGTGAATTGGTCTCAAGAACAAAAAGCCTTCCTGGAAGAGCTCAAAAAGGATTTTAAAAATCAATTGAGAGAGGTAGAAGAAAAAATGGGGAGAGAAATGAAAGCAAAACAAGAAAACTATGAAAAAAGTATCAGCAGCTTGGAAAAGGAAGCACAAAGATTGACTGCAGAAAACAATTCCTTAAAAAATTCATTTAGCCAAATGGAAAAAAAAAGTGCATACTTTTACAGAAGGAAACAATGCCTTAAAAAATTCATTTGGCCAAATGGGAAAAAAGAGGTGAATAATCTCATTGAAGAAAACAATGCCTTAAAAATTAAAATTGGACAGTTGGAACATAGGGAATCCATGAGACACCAGGAGTCAATCAAGCAGAATCAAAAGAAGGAAAAAATAGAAGAAAATGTGAAATACCTCACTAGAAAGACAACTGATCTGGAAAACAGATCGAGGAGAGACAATTTGAGAATCATTGGACTGCCTGAAAGCCATGACCAGAAAAAGAATCTAGACACCATATTCCAGGAAATTATTAAGGAGAACTGCCCTGATATGATAGAATCAGAGGATAAAATCATTATTGAAAGAATCCACCAATCACCTCCTGAAAGAGACCCCAAAAGGAAAACTCCAAGGAATATTGTAGCCAAATTCCAGAATTATCAGGTGAAGGAGAAAATACTCCAAGCAGCCAGAAAGAAGCAATTTAAATATCATGGAGCCACAGTCAGGATTTCTCAGGACCTGGCAGCTTCAAAATTAAAGGACCGTAAGGTTTGGAATATGATATTCGGGAAGGCAAAGGAGCTTGGATTGCATCCAAGAATCTATTACCCAGAAAACATGTGCATTCTCTTTCAGGGAAAAAGATGGACATTTAATGACATTGGGGACTTTCAATCTTTCCTGGTGAAAAGACCAGAACTGAATAGAAAATTTGATCTCAACATAAAAGACTCAAGAGAAGTTTAAAAAGGTAAACAGAGGGGAGGAAAAAAAAAGGTTACCCTATTAGGTCTGTAGTTTCAGAATATGTCCAGAGGCTTGATTTAATGTTCTTTTTGAAGGAACAGAAGTAGAGCTCAGGCAGCTTGCTGACTCCTCTCTGTCATCTTGGCTCTGTCCCCCAATTAAGTGACTTGCCCAGGGTCACACAGCTAGTAAGTGTCAAGTGTCTGAGGCCAGATTTGAACTCAGGTACTCCTGAATCCAGGGCAAGTGTTTTATCCACTGTGCCACCTATTTCTTTAGGGAAGCAAAAGGGGAAGAGAAAGGAGGGGACTGATAGAAGGGAGGACAAAAGCAAGGGAGAAAAGGGTAAAGAAAAGAGAGGGGGGTGATAAAAAGGGAGGGCAGATTGGGGGAGGCAGGAGTATGAAGTAAAATGTCAGTGAGGAGGAATAGGGTGAAAGAAGGGGGGGGAAGTACAAAGAGGGTAAAGAGAATGGAGGAGAATAGAATTCAGTAATAATAACTGTGAATGTGAATGGGATGAACTCTGCTATAAAATGGAAGTGAATTGCAGAGTGGAATAAAAAACAGAATCCTACAAAATGCTGTTTACAAGAAACACATTTGAAGCAGAGAGATAGACACAGGGTAAAGGTAAAAGGTTGGAGTAGAATATATTATGCTTTAGCTAAAGCAAAAAAAGCAGGGGTAGCAATCCTGATCTCAGACAAAGCACAGGCAAAAAGAAATCTCATTAGAAGAGATAAGGAAATTACATCTTGCTAAAAGGTACTATAGATAATGAAGTAATATCAATATTAAATATGTATGTACCAAGTGGTATAGCATCCAAATTCTTAGAGGAGAAGTTAAATGCGTTACAAGAGGAATTAGACAGTAATACTATACTAGTGGGGGATCTGAATCTCCCCCTCTCAGAACTAGATAAATCTAGCCAAAAAATAAATAAGAAAGAAGTGAATGAGGTGAATAGATTACTAGAAAAGTTAGACATGATAGATGTTTGGAGAAAATTGAATGGGGATAGAAAGGAATATACCTTTTCTCAGCAGTACATGGCACATTTTCAAAAATTGACCATGTATTAGGGCACAAAAACATCATAGTCAAATGTAGAAAGGCAGAAATAGTAAATGCATCCTTCTCAGATCATGATGCAATAAAAATTACATGTAAGAAAGAGCCAGGGAAAAGTAGAATGAAAATCAATGGGAAACTAAATAATTTCGTTCTAAAGAATGAATGGGCCAAACAAGAAATCATAGAAACAATCTATAACTATATCCAAGAGAATGATAATGAGACAACATAACAAATTCTATGGGATGCAGTCAAAGCAGTGCTTAGGGGAAAATGTATAGCTCTAAATGCTTACATGAATAAAAAAGAGAAAGAGGAGATTAATGTATTGGGAATGCAACTTAAAAAGCTAGAAAAAGAACAAATTAGAAATCCCCAATTAGATACTAAACTAGAGATCCTGAAAATTAAAGGAGAAATTAATAAGTCTGAAAGCAAAAAAAATATAGAATTAATCAATAAAACTAAGAGCTGGTTTTATGAAAAAAACAATAAAATAGTTAAAATATTGGTTAATTTGATTAAAAAAAAAGAAAGAAGAAAACCAAATTACCAGTATCAAAATTGAAAAGGGTGATGTTACCACCAGTGAAGCGGGAATTAAATCAATAATTAGGAATTATTTTGCCCAACTGTATGCAAATAAATTTGACCATCTAAAGGAAATGGATGAATACTTTTGAAAATACAAACTGCCCAGGATAACTGAAGAGAAAATAAAATCCTGAAATAAACCCATATTAGAAAAATAATTTGAACAAGCCATTAATGAACTCCCTAAGAAAAAATATCCAGGGCCAGATGGGCTTACAGGGGAATTTTACCAAACATTTAAAAAACAATTAATTCCAATATTATACAAATTATTTGGAAAAATAGGTGAAGGAGTTCTACCAAATTCGTTTTATGACACAAATATGGTGGTGATACCAAAACCAGGCAAAGCAAAAACAGACAAAAAAATTATAGACCAATTTCCCTAATGAATTTTGATGCTAAAATCTTAAATAAGATATTAGCAAGAAGATTACAGCAAGTGATCACCAGGATAATACACTATGACCAGGTGGGATTTCTACCAGGAATGCAGGGCTGGTTCAACATTAGGAAAACTAGTAACATAATCAACCACATCAATAAGAAAACTAACTAAAATCATATGATTATCTCAATAGATGAGGAGAAAGTTTTTGACAAAATACAGCACCCATTCCTAATAAAAACACTAGAGAGTTTAGCAATAGGTGGAGCTTTCCTTAAAATAATAAACAGTGTCTACCTAATACCATCGGCAAGCATTATATGAAATGGAGATAAATTAGAGGCCTTCCCAATAAGATCAGGGGTGAAACAGGGATGTCCATTATCACCCCTATTATTTAATATTGTACTAGAAATGTTAACTTTAGCAATCAGAGAAGAGAAAGGAATTAAAGGAATTAGAATAAGCGAGGAGGAAACAAAACTATTACTCTCTGCAGAAGATATGATGATATACTTAAAGAATCCAAGAGAATCAAGTCAAAAATTACTTGAAAAAATTAACAACTTTAGCAAAGTAGCAGGATATAAGATAAATCCAAATAAATTATCAGCATTTCTATACATGACCAACAAAGTCCAGCAGCAAGAGACAGAAAGAGAAATTCCATTTAAAGTAATGGTAGATAATTTAAAATACTTGGGAGTCTACTTGCCAAGACAAACCCAGGAACTCTATGAACACAACTACCAAACACTCTTCACACAAATCAAATCAGATCTAAATAACTGGAGAGATATCAATTTCTCATGGATAGTCAGAGCTAATATAGTAAAAATGTCAGTACTTCCTAAATTAGTTTACTTATTCAGTGCCACACGAATCAGACTACCTAAAAATTATTTTATAGAACTAGAAAAAATAATAACAAAATTAATCTGGAAAAAACAAAAAATCAAGAGTATCCAGGGAAAAATTAAAAAAAAAAATCACAGGAAGGTGGGTTAGCGGTACCAAACCTGGAGCTTTACTATAAAGCGGCAATGATCAAAACTATCTGGCACTGGCTAAGAAATAGAGTGGAGGATCAACAGAATAGGCTAGGGACAGGAAAACTCAGTTGTAAATGACACTAGTAATGTAGTGTTTGATAAACCCAAAGACTCCAGCTTCCGGAATAGGATCTCAGTATTTCACAAAAACTGCTGGGAAAACTGGAAGATAGTATGGAAGAAATTAGGCATAGACCAACATCTTACACCTTATACTAAAATAAGGTCAAAATGGATACATGATTTAGACATAAGATGTGATACCATAGGTAAATTAGGAGAGAAAGGAACAGTCTACCTATCAGATCTTTGGAAAGGAAAACAGTTTTTGACCAAACAAGAGATAGAATATATTATAAAATGCTAAGTGGATGATTTTGATTACATTAAAATAAAAAAAAAAATTTGTACAAACAGAAGCAATGCATCCAAAATTAGAAGGGAGGCAGAAAGCTGGGAAACAATTTTTGAGGCCAGTACTTCTGATAAAGGCCCCATCTCTAAAATATTTAGGGAACTAAATCAAATGTATAAGAATCCAAGTCATTCCCCAATTGAGAAATGGTCAAAGGATATGAACAGGCAATTTTCTGATGAAGAAACAAAAGCTATCTATTCCCATATGAAAAAATGCTCTAAATCTCTAATGACTAGAGAGATGCAAATTAAAACAACTCTGTGGTACCACCTGACACCTATCAGAGTGGCTAAAATGACAGAAAAGGAAAATAATAAATGTTGGAGAAGCTGTGGGAAAATTGGAACACTAATCCATTGTTGGTGGAGCTGTGAACTGATCCAACCATTATGGAGAGCAATTTGGAATTATGCCCAAAGGGTGATAAAGCTGTCCATACCCTTCGACCCAGCAGTACCACTTTTGGGTCTTTTTCCCAAAGAAATCATGGAAAGGGGATAGGGACCCACATGTACAAAAGTATTTATAGCTGCTCTTTATGTGGTGGCAAGGAATTGGAAGTTGAGGGGATGCCCATCAATTGGGGAATGGCTGGACAATTTGTGGTATATAAATACAATGGAATACTATTGTGCTGTAAGAAACAATGAGCAGGAGGAGTTCAAAAAACTTGGAGGGTCTTGCGTGGGCTGATGATAAGTGAGATGAGCAGAACCAGAAGAACATTGTACACAGTATCATCAACATTGTGTGTTGATCTACTGTGATGGACTATATTCTTCTAACCAATGCAATGGTACAGAAGAGTTGCAAGAATCTTATGATAGAAGAGGATCTCCAAATCCAGGAAAAAAAAAAAAAAAAGAAAAGAACTGTGGAGTATAGGTGCTGAATGAACCATACCATTTCTTTTGTTTTGGGTGCAGATGTTTTTCTATTTTGAGGTTTTTCATCATGGCTCTGATTTTTCTCTTATAACATGACTAATGCAGAAATATGTTAAGTGTTATTATGTATATGTGTATATATATAACCTATATCAGATTACCTGCTGTCTAGGAGAAGGGGGAGGGAGGGGTGGGAAGGAGGAAAATCTGAAATTGGAAAGCTTCTATAAACAACAGTTGAGAACTATCTTTAAATGTCATGGGAAAAAATACTTTATTAATTAACAGAATAACATCTTTTTTTTTTCTTTTCTTTGTATTCCCAGTACTTAGCACAAAGATTGGCATATAATATGTGCTTAATGAATGCTTGTTGACTGGACTTATGCAATAAGGAATTCCCATTAAAAAATCTATGGCTATAGAAAAAATAAAAGTTTGTATTGCAATGCTTTCTCCCTATCTAATTTTAAATTGGTTTTTAATCAGTAATGAGGTATGCTATTTAACAATCCAATATATTTATTAATTCTTTTAATTCAATGAGTTATAACTAAGTTATAATTATGTGTATATGACAAAATATTAGGAGGCTACTGTAGCTTTCCTGAAGGGCAGACATTGACATTCAAAAGAATAAAAACACCACTGTTCTCCCAATAAGAATGAAGTAAGAGAAATTATTACTAATAACCAATATCTTGGGTGGAGTAAAAGGCTCACCCATTTTTCTAAATTTCTCATTTTAAAAAGTCTGTTTTCTTCTCCTTGGAAGACATTACTGACTTAGATTGCATCAATTCTCCTCATCTTGGTAGGACCCTACCCAACTCTGCAAGGAATTTACTTTAAGGTGGAGAAGCCCATTGTTTTCTACTGAAGCTTGGGTGGAGACACATTTTTTTGTCCAAATAGCTGAAAGCTGGAGGTGGTCTAAGTAGAGATAATCTCTGAATCCAGGAGTCATTCAGTGCCAGTCCCCATTGAAAAGGCTATATAGTTTTTGCAATTGATAGCCCAAAGCTATGGATGGATTGGTATAGAGAAACTCTACCCTTCATTTTAATATAGCCCACTTCAAGTTATGTTAACTAATTAGATTTGTGATTGTTGTTTAATGAACCACCCATTGTTTTGAAGGGCATATGAACTGTGAGTCTGCTGCCATGATTGTCTTTGGTCTGAAAGAGATGATCATGATAATCCTTTTATTAATATCATACTGGCCTTATTAATAATTGACTAAATTGCCCAGAAACTACGTCTCTCAACTTTTTAAATGTCACAGAAGTAAAAAAAAAAAAGATCCTGATGCAGACTTTTCAGTCTTTTACCTGAAAAAAATTTATCTTTTAAAAATATGTATACTGATATAAAGACTATTTATTTAGCAGGTACATTCCCTCCCAGATATATTGGACTCTGTTTGGAAAGTTGTATCATTTTCTATTTCAGTATATGAATACATATGCACAGACTATATATATGTACACACACAAATAATTCAAATATGTGTAAAATTGGATCTATACCTATGCCTAATCTCTTAGATGATATATTCTTTGTAAACAAGAGTAATTTTTGCTTAAAAAGTATCACAGGTGTGCATAGCATATTGCTAAAAATCAGAAAATGATTTTTTATTTGGTTAGTTGACTAACTGCTAACTACTGTACACATTACCCCCCCCACTCCCAAATTACCCGTTTCTGGAAATATATTTTACAGTAGCCCAATAATGCTAATACCAGTCCTATAATGCTGGGGAAAATGATACATGATTGAAAACCTGTCAATAGTTCAATTCATTCCTTTTCTTTACTACTCTGGCTTGTATCTCTTCTCATGTTCATCTTTTCATGATCCTTGAAAGGAATTACTTCCTTTCTATTGACAGAATCATGATTCTATCTACTGGTATCTAGCTTGAGTGAGTCTTTGATTTATTTTAGAACAGAGCTATCTTCTTTCAAGCCAGAAAGTAAAGTCTTCAGACAAAAATATAAAGTAACTTCCATACCCTTTTATTAGGAGGTCAGGAAATCATTGTATATTACTCCAAATTATAATATGTATGTGGCTCTGAGCATACAACTACAGGAAATAAAAGGATAAATGAAACATATTTCCTGAATTTAAGAGCCTTGTAATTTAGTACAAGAATTAATTCATACAAATAAATAATTTCATTATCAGGTGGGATATATAAATTAGATATGATTTAATAACCAACAAAAATATTACGTAAATTCAAATAAGAGAACTGTGGGATCCAAGGAACGTCATAGATTAAATGACATTTGATCTGGGCCTTGAATTGGTTTATATATTTTTAATCTACAATATTATTTCTTTGTATGGAGGCTAAAATGCTTTTATGATAAAGCTTCTTTCCCATCTACGATTTTCATACTTTGAGAAGGGAAGAGAGAGATGTAACATCAGGAAAATATGGGATGTGATTGACTGATGAACTACAGAGTGGGATGAAATAGGGCAGAGGAAGTCTATGAAACAATACTAGAAAATTACATTGGGGCTAGATTGTGGAGAAACCCTAATATCAGACTGATGAATCTGTATTTTCCTTGGGGAGTAATATGAACTGCAGAGTAACATACTGATATCTGTTTTTAGGTAGATAAGAATAATTGAATCTTAGTAGTGGAAGGGACTTATGTCTAATCCAACCTCTAAAGGAGTCATGAATTCCTTATACAAAGTTTCCAAAGAAGTTGCCATTTGATCTATTTTTCAATAATTTCATTTTTGGGAAGCTCTAGTTGTTACAAACTCTTCTTTACATTGAGCTAAACACTGTTTCCTGGTAGTTTGTAATGATCCTCCTTGAGCTTCTGTCTATGAACTCTGAAATATGCAGCAGTGTATAGGATGAAGTACACTGGGGACAGACAATTAGAAGCTCAACTAGGGGACTATTGTAATAGTATATTTCAGAGCTAATGTAGAGAAGAATTAAAAGTTTTATAGTTGGAATAGAAATAATGATATATTGGTAAGATATTGCAGTCATAAAATTGTCAGGACTTGGTGACTTACTGAATGGTGGATATGATAAGTAAGTATGAAGGAATTATTAAATATTACCACAAGATTTAGAATTTGGGGGAATGTGAAATGTTGGCACCTTGAACAGAAATAGGAAAATCAGTAAGGGGTATTGTCTGAGGAGAAAATGTTATATTTAATTTTTTGTGATAGTGAGTTTATACTGCCAATGGAACATGCAAGTAGAGATGGATTAGCCATTACAAGACAATGCTGAAATCCTGACAATGGAATTTAAGAGAAAAAATATCAGAGCTGGAGATAAAGATCTGTCATCTTTATACACTGAAGATAGTTGAATCCATAATAGTACAGATTCTAAAGAAAAGACTATTAAGTAAGAAAAAAAAAAGATAGAAATAAATAATCTTGAGGAGTGACTACAAATAAATATCAGGAAAAGGAGCAGTGCAATTGTTAAGAATGCCATATCCCCAAGTGGAAAGGACTGTTATTTGCTAATGATTAGAGAAATACTTGAATGTAGAAGGGCAATTCCATTGTGAGAGGGAAGGGGCCACAGAATCAGAAGGCAAATATAATTGAAAAATCTATGCTACTTCAAGTCCAGAGTTTGTTCAGTGCCAAAAATCAAGGAAGCTTCATATCTATCATGAATATTGTCTGTTGGAGTCAGGATCAATGATATGAGGTTGATATTAAATTCAGAGACAAGATGCAATATCATAAAAGTAGACCATTTCTGTGACAATCCATTATCTGAAATATTCAATCATTTCCATTGTTTCATAGCATTTCATTCCCCCATACTTTTCTTTCATCAGTAAGGTTAAATAGTTCTCCTCTCTCAAACTATCTTTACCTGATGACATCCTTGCCATCCTTAAAGTATAAATTCCACCCCCTTGATAAGAAGCCTTTTGTTATTCCTGTACCTAAAGATAATATCTATTCCATATGTTATTACAAATGCATGGCAGGGTGGCATAGTAGTAAGTGTTTTAGATGAAAGAGTCAAAAGGTTTGGATTTAATGTAAGTTTCTTAACCACTCTAACCTAAGTTTTGTTGTGATTAGAAATGAGAGGTTTGGATTAGATGATTTTTAAGGTTCCTTCTACCTCTGTACTCCCCGCATTCATATGCTAATTTGTGTTACATTTCTCTAAATGCATTTCTTGTCATCTCTATTGCATTGGAGACTGAGATCCGTGACTTTTTTTTTTAAACTTCTGTAGCCCTTAGCACAATGAATTGCACATGGAAGAAGGGAATGAATGAAAAAACTCTTAGAACTTCAACTTAAGCATGAATTGTCATAATGAAAGGGGAATTTTTAAGAATAGATTTACTTAAGCTGGCAGAGGGAGTGATGATACAAGGTGGACTATATTAAGGAGAGAGGGAAACTAATTGAAAGCTAGTTCTAATATATAAGTGAAAAGTATTTAGAGTCTAGAATTAGGTGGTGGTGTTTTGATAGAAATTTAAAAAGGACAAATGCAAGTAAAAATGCAGAAGTAGCAATAGCATTAGATAGCTTGTTAAATATGATGGATAATAAATAACAATATAGTACCAGTGTTTTTAGTAAATAGGAAATTTGAGTATTGGGGAAGAGTGTCAAAAGAGTTCATCTCAAATATTAAATTTTAGATGATAGTAGGACATGTAAGTGGAAAGTTTTTGAGTACATAGGTTCAACAAAATAACTCCTGGGTAGATGAAAAATCAGAGTTTGAGATGGAGATTTGCAAATCGCGAGAAGAGAGATGAAAACTGAAGTTACAAAAATGTTAAGAAATTGCACAGGGTGGGAGGTTGGTCAGAAATCACAGTTGTTATATTGTGGAATGTAGAAAGTAACAATTTCTACAAAAATCAGATAATTGACAGTTTCAAATGGAGGTGTCAATGAATAAAGAATAGAGACGAGATCAAATGGTGCTTAGAGAAAGCATTTTTTTTCCTCTAATATATGTTCAAAAAGAAAATGTTTTAAACTGAGCCATTAATTCAGTTCCAATTATAATTGGAGGAGAGATAATACTACTAATACTAATTCACCTTTATAAAAGGTGTTGCCAAAATCTTAGTACATATTTATGCTTTAACATCTTTGGATGGATAAATGCTACAAAATTACAGAAATTCATGGAAAATTTAAATATTTAAACAATTTGTATATTATATTACAAAATCCAGCATGCTTTCCTGAGATGAACACTATGCAGTGGGTGGTATTCATATTATTCTGTGTCTATTTTGTTAATGAGAAAACTGAGCTCAGCAAGATCATGACATGAATCATGACAAGGTCACACAGTAAATGGTCTAAGATTTCCAAGAGCAGTGTTCTTTCCAATATACCCATGCTGCCTGTAATTCAACCAAATGACAAAAGACAAGACCACATATTCATTATTCCCATTTTTTTTGTCTAAACAACCTGATGATAATCTCATCAAACTGATTTTCTACCTTCCAATTTGTTTGTGGGTCCATAGGGTCCATAATTTGTAAGTCAGGTACTTAATTTGTCATTTCTTTTGATATGAACAAGGACCTCTGCATGATTGACTTCAGCTGCTTCTGCTGACTTCCTGTGGATCTCTGCATTGTCATGTGACCACAGAGGAAGTTGTGAACATCCTTGATATCATTACATGTGAGGTAAGCATGCTCATTTTTATGTAAAAGGACCTCAGTTGCTTACCCACTTACGTACACACAGACACACACCACCCTAATTAAAAAAAAATAGCTGGACTAATTTACCTTCATTAATATATCTCTTTCTATGTCAAAATTAATATGCTTAATTATGGAGTTACAGAGACAGAAGACAAAAACTAGACACAGAGAGACATATTACAAGGTAATAATAAAAAAGGACTAGGATTTGAGTAAAGAACTGTGTCAACAACCAGAGAGCTTTTTCTTTGCAAATTATTTAGTGAGAATTGGGAAGGGCATTTCCATCTGGTCAAAACATAATAACAGAGCTACTGATAAATGTCTTTATAAGCTGTTGATTCTTTTAAACTAACTCTATGTTTGCAGGCTCATAGCTACATTGTGTACTTATTGTTTGGAAAGGAGTGTGAGTACAGAAGAAAAATGTATGTCAATTGAAGCTCACCAGATAAGGTTGTTCCTTAATAATCCATTGTCAAATTATAAAAACAACAACAATAATACAAAAAACAAAAACAAAACTTAAGCCAAAAAAGAGAAAGGAGATCATTTCAAAAAGACATCATAGCTTACAAACAATGTAAATTTGAAGTAAATGTATCAGCTAAGCTAGATTTTTTTTAATGCATAAAATTTGGATCTTATCCTAGCCATTTAACTTCTCTAATCCTCAGTTTCCCCAACTGTAAAATAAGGGAACTCTAAGGAAGCTTCATATTATACACTCTAGAAAGTTAGACAAGAAAATAGAGAATGTATACCAAAATAAAATAATGCCCTTTAAAAATATTGTTTGGAGTGTTAAAGCAAAATTGAGCTTATACTCTTAAGAAAAGCTAAAGATAACAATGACATAAAAAAGGTGTTTTTGATTCTTTGATTTTAATTCTTAGCTTTGTTTTTGAAGAGGATCAATGGATAGTATGTGTCTCTGCTTGGGAGAGAGGGGTAATATTAGCTCACTGTACAAAGGAAGCAACTCCATTCAATTATTTTCTTTTCCATTAAAACAAACAAAAGAAAATAAAAATATTTGGATAAGAAAGGTTTTTAGCCATACGCAAATATTTCAAATAGGGAACCGAAACCTAGCATGTATAGCTTCCAGGAAACACTTAGCTATCATTGAATTCAGGCCCATATGTGTTCCATACCTAGGGCCAGAAAGAATGGTATGATGTGATGAAAGAGTTGTCTTTGATATTTGAAAGTTTGTGGAGAATGGGAGAGTTGATGCAGGATTTCAGATGACCATGTGTAGGAATTTTTTTTTTTAAGTGCAAGAAGTGGACTGTGATAGAATAATGGGATTTGGCAGATGCCCAAGGGCCTCACCTGAAGATTGATTTGGAATTGATTGATTGGCTGAGACTGAGAAACTGACTGAGAATCTACTTAAAATTGATAAAATCGAGACCATGCCTGGCCAGCCCTGAGTAGAATGTTGTTCTCAGAGGCTGTGGACTACTGACATCAGCAGGAGGTGACTCTCAACCAATCCCTAACCCTCCCCTTTTGGGGAGGGAGACAGGAAGTAGGAAGGTGAGGGTGGCTCACTGGATCTTTCTCTTTTTGTCTAGGATTTCAGTGTGGTGGCAGAACTTCAAGTGTTAGGTAAAGGGAGGTTTTTTCTCTGGCTATCCTCCATAGATCTATGCTAGGGTTTTCCATTCTATAAGAGATCTGCTCTCACCCTCTTTCTCTTCACTAACTTCTAATACATTTTAATAAATAATTAAAAGCCTAAACTCTTGCTGAATTTATCAGTAATCTTAGCCAGTTTCTGCCTCCCCCCAAACTGGGAGGGGGGGCAGGTAAGGACCCACATTAGATTTTAAACATCACAGAACAAAGTCTGAAAACTGTAGGTCAGTGAATTATATTTCAGTTCTTGACAAAATTCTAAAATATATTATTAAAACAAAGGTTAATGAAGAAAAGGTAGCATTGATCAAAAAGAGGTAGCATGGCTTCATAAGTATGGGCCATTCCTGACTAATCTTATTTCCAGTCTTGACAGAGTTACTAAACTGGTAGGTGAGGGTTATGTATGAGGGTAGGTATGGATATAGTTTACCTGGAGTTCAGGAAAATATTTGATAAATTCATGCATATTATTTCTTAGAAAAAATGGATGCAGAGGCAACTAGAGCACTGGCCCTGGATTCAGAAGGACCTGAGAACAAATCTGACCTCAGACACTTGACACTTACTAGCTGTGTGACTCTGGGCAAGTCACTTAACTCCCATTGCCCTGCAAAAAAAAAAAAAATCAAAAGATGGCTGATGTAGTAGATGATGCTCAAGTTAGGCAGATTCAAGATTGATTGTAGGCGGGACATAAAGAGGAAGCACTGATTTTTTGATATTTTACTTGGCAGGAAACCTCTAATTTAATAACAAAAGAATGTATATGTGGTCCTCTGTTATTTAATTTTTTTCTTGTTTTTAATGACTTGGATGAAGGCACAGACATCATTTCTATCAACTTTTTGGATAAGACAAAACCTAGAGTAATAGCAGAGACAAGGCTACCAAGATCTTAAAAGGTTTGAAAATTGAGCTATTCTAGTTAAGATGAAATTAAATAACAATAAATATAAGCATATGATTTCAAAAAGTCCACAGGATATGGTTTCACCAGTTCAAGATGGGAGATGCATGGCTCTATGGTAATGTATCAGAAGAAAAAAAAATGTTCATTTGATCTTAGTAGACTGTAAGATTACCATGAACCAATAATAATATGACATGTCAGCCTAGGAAGTGAACCAATATTAAGATGAATTAAGATGCAAGAATTCCAAGAATAAGAAAATGATCACCACATTTAATTCACCTTTCTCAGATCACATTTGAAATTTTGGGCTTAGTTCTGAGTTCCATATTTTTGGAAGAATATTGATGAGTCCAAAATTGTTTAAAGGCCAAAAAGGGTGTGTAAATGCCTCCAGTTATTGGCATATGCATATCAATTAAATAAAGTCAATGTGTTTGTCTTGGAGAATCAAAGACATAAGAGTATAATAATATCATCCAGAAGAGAAAGATTGTGGGTTTCAAATATGTCAATAGCTATCAAATAGTAATATGATTTTTTTTTTGTTCCAGAGGGCAGAATTGGGAGGAATCTTTCAATCAATCAGTAAACATTTCTTAAGTGCCCAATATGTGCCAGGAATTGTTCTAAGTGATAGGGATGCAAAAATAGGCAAAAGAGAAGGACAATGTAGAATTGAATTTGTTCTTCAAGGGGTCAAGATGGAGAAAAGAAGTGAGAGTGATTAGTATAGGGGAAATGCTGTGGGATAGGATTGAGGGGTCAAGGAATTGAAAGTTACAATGTGGATGAGGAGTAGAATTTTATAGAAGGTAGTGGAAGGGGTTAAAGGCCAATAAATTATGTTTGCATAGCGTGATTTCAGAATTCTTTTGAACATAGAGGTTGTACATTTGTGAGTAAGAGGTGGCTGAGGTGGGATGAAGAAGTAGGTGATGGTAAGTGAATTCATGAAATAAATACTTAGGATGTTTGAGGGAGAATCAATATGTATGCCAAACTCTCCTAATAAGAGAACAGGATTTGAGGAGAAAAAAATTGTGAATGCATTAATGTAGGAAGTAAGTAACCAAGGGTTCTATTGACTAGAGCTGCAGTAAAGGGAGGAACTTGTAAAAAGGAAAATTTAGGCTTGATATAAGAGGAAATTTATTAATAATAAGACACATCCAAAAGGATGTTTGTCTTAGATGGTAATGAGCTTCCCCTTGTTGGCGCTACTCAAAGAAAAACATGGATTACCACTTGTCAGGAATGTCATAGAGGGTATATTTTTTTTTCCTTTTTTGGGTGAGGCAATTGGGGTTAAGTGACTTGCCCAAGGTCACACACCTAGTATGTGTCAAGTGTCTGAGGCCGGATTTGAACTCAGGTCCTCCTGAATCCAGGGCCGGTACTTTATCCACTGCCCCATCTAGCTGCCCCCGAGGGTATATTTTTTAATATGGGTTGAATTAGGTGGCCACTGAAATACATTTTAAATCTGAAATGCTTTGACTTGTAACTCCATATATTCAAAAATGGGATAGATAAAAATTCAAACTTAAATCCCCATTTGTCATATCATATTTATGTATCCATGGGCTTATCATATCACTTCTTGAAAAAACAATTCTCTGATCTGTAAAATGGGAATATTTGACATACCATGAGAGTAACTAAAGAAAGCTCTTTCCACACTTCAAAGTAATTTTTAAAATTGAGAAATTTATTAGTAAAACCTGTTTTTGAAAGGTAACGATTCACTTTCTCTTTATTATATGAAACAAAATATCTAGTTTATTAATTATGCACATTAGAATAAACTACATGTGGGAAGCTAAATGAAATCATGTTGGTTTTGAGCTTAACTAGAAGGCTAGGATTAAAGAAAATTGCTAGGAAATAAAAATAACCATTTCACGGCTGACATAAATCATAACATATTGCTTCAAAACATATGTATCTGTCTATTTTAACCTATTTTATCCTTTAGACACAAAAATGCACCAATGCCTAAAAATGCATTAGATGCAATTTTTGTAGTTGCTAATAGATGGCAGTGTTACTCCACTTAAAACTTCCTTCATGCTTAAAAAAAATGAATGAATAGGGAGTTTCCCCAATTTTTAAATATAAAAAAGTTTATATATTGATAATTACATAGGAGTTTTAAAAAATAATTTCTGCACCCCAATTCTTCTGTTTTATTCTTATTATTGTCAATGGTTTTTCAGATAAAGTTTGTGTATTTTCAAAGTTAAACCCATTAGTCAATCGTCTAGAGTTCTATAGAGAACACACTTTGAAGAAATTTATCCATGATTTTAAGTTCTGTTTTCATAAAAGTTAAAAGATACTTTTGTTTGAGAGGTCATTTTTCTGGTGTTGTTCTTTGTTTGGGATTAGGGTGAAGTGGAATTTGAAATGAAAATTGGACAAGAATTCTTATTGTAGATTGTTTTTTATTTTAAATCAATACAAATTTTCAACTCCTGGGTTTAAAGGTCAATTGGTTCACAGGCTCTCCTTCCCTAGAATACACAGACTATTTATTTGACCCTCTTAGATTTCCTAAATGCTATCAAATTTTCCTTTACATATGTGTCAAATTGAAACTGGAAACCAGGTCTTCCATGGTTTAAAGTAAGCTCTCTAGCCACTACACAGTTCTTCTCTGTCTGTCATCTGTCTATCTTTGCAAGCCCTGGTCTGACCAGGGCAAAGTTTAATGAGTCTATCACTTATTCTTGGAATTTTGTGTGTAAAGATTTTATGTGTGTGTGTGTGCGCGCATACATATTTTGTGTGCATATATACATATATATGCATATATATATATATATATGTGTGTGTGTGTGTGTGTGTATCTGTGTGTGTGCATATACTTGTGTTCATACACATGGATGGATGGATGGAGAAGCTATACTGATTTCCAGAAAGCCCCCAAACTGAATTGAAAGTTGCAAGTGATTCTATATATGTGTGTGTGTGTGTGTATGTATGTATGTGTGTGTGTATATATATATATGTATGTGTGTGTACAATTTAAAAAATAATAAACCTTTTTATTTATAGTTTGGGGTTCCAATTTTTATCCCTCCTCCTACCCCATCACTGAGGCAGCAAACAGTCATATATGGGTTATACATATACGATTATTTCAAACATTACCACATTTGTGATTTTGTTCAGGGAAACTTGATTAAAAGAAAACAATTGAAAGAAAATGAAAAATAGCATGTTTCTGACTGTTTCATCAATATCAGCTCTTTCTTTGGAGGTAGATAGTATATTTCATCAATAGTTCTTTGAGATTTTCTTGGATTATTGTATTGTTGAGAATAGTCAAGTTACTCACAGTTCTTCGTCAAATAATATTGCTTTCTCTGTGTATAATGTTCTCTTAGTTTTCCTCACTTCACAATGCATCATTTTATATATGTCTTTCCAGGACTTTCTGAAATTATCCTGCTTGCCAATTCTTAGAGTACAATAATATTCCATCACCATCATTTATCACAGTTTGTTTAACCATTCTCCAATAGATGGGCATTCCTTTGATTTCCAATTCTTAGCCAACACTAAAAGAGTTGCTATAAATATTTTTGTACAAATAGGTCTTTTTTCTCTTTTGGGGGATGTCTCTGGGATATAAACCTAGCAATGGTATTGCTGGATCAAAAGGTATGCACAGTTCTATAGCCTTCTGGGCATAGTTACAAATTTCTGTTTGGATCTTTTCACAACTCCACCAATTGTGGATTAGTATCTCAGCTTTCCCACATCCAACCCTCCAACATCCAACATTTTCTGTTTTTGTTATATTTTCCACTTTAATAGATGTTAGGTGATACCTGAGAGTTGTTTTACTTTGCATTTCTCTGATCAATAATGATCTAGAGCATTTTTTAATATTATTATAGATAGCTTTGATTTCTTTCTCTGAAAGCTGCCTGTTCATATCCTTTGATCATTTATCAATTGGGGAATGGCTTGTATTTTTATAAATTTGACTCAGTTCTCTATATATTTGAGAAATGAGGGCTTTATCAGAGATATTTGTTTCAAAAAATTCTTTCCCAGTTTTCTACTTCCCTTATAATCTTGCTTATATTAGTTTTGTTTGTAGAAACCTTTTTAATTTTATATAATCAAGATGATCTATTTTACATTTAATTTTGTTTTCTCTATCTTCTTCAGTCATAAATTCTTCCCCTGCCCATAAATATGACAGATAAATGATTCCATACTCCTTTAATTTGCTTATGGTATCATAATTTATGTGTAAATTATGTACCCATTTTGACTTTATTTTAGTATATGGTGTGAGATGTTGGTCTATAGCTAGTTTCTGCCATACTGTTTTCCAGTTTTCCCAACAGTTTTTGGCAAATAATGAGTTTTTGTTCCAAAAGCTTGTATCTTTGGGTTTACCATATAGTAGATTACTATAGTCATTTACCATTGTGGAATTTCTATCTATTCTATTCCAATTATCTACCTCTCTATTTCTGAGCCAGTACCAGATTATTTTGATAATTACTGCTTTCTAATACAGTTTGAGATATGCTAATGTTAGACCACCTTCTTTCATATTCTTTTTTTTATTGATTCCCATGATATCCTTGAACTTTTGTTTTTCCTGATGAATTATGTTATTATTTTTCTAGTTCTATAAAATAATCTTGATAGTACAATTGGTATAGCACTAAGTAAATAATTTTAGGTAGAATTATCATTTTTATTATATTGGCTTTGCCTACCAATGAGCAATTAATATTTTTCCAATTGTTTAGATCTGACTTTATTTACACGAAAAGTGTTTTGTAGTTCTGGTCATATAATTTCTGTGTTTGTCTTGGCAGGAAGACTTCTATGTATTTTATATCTGCCACAGCTATTTCAAATGGAATTTTTCTTTCTATATGTTGTTTCTGGATTTTATTGGTAATATATAGAAATGCTGTTGATTTATGTGGGTTTATTTTGTATCCTACAACTTTGCTAAAGTTGTTAATAATTTCATGTAGCTTTTTAGTTGATTCTCTAGGATTATCCAAGTATAATATCATATCATCTCTGAAGAGTGATAGTTTTATTTCCTCATAACCTATTGTAATTGTTGTAATTTATTTTTCTTCTTTTATTGCTATAGCTAACATTTTCAATAAAATATTACATAATAGAGTTGATAATGGGCTTTCTAGCTTTACTCCTGCTTATATGGGGAAGGCTTTTAGGGTATCCCCATTTCAGATAATGCTTGTTGATGGTTTTAAATAAATAGTACTTATCATTTTAAAGTACGCTTCTTTTATTTCTATGCTCATTAGTATGTTTCATAGGAGTGGGCGCTGTGTTTTGTCAAAGGCCTTCTCTGCATTTATTGAGATATTCATATGATTTTTGTTCCTTTTGTTATTCATATGGTCAATTATGCTGATAATTTTCCTAATATTGAACCAGTCCTCCATTCCTGGTATAAATCCTACCTATTCATAGTATATGATCCTTGTGATATGTTTCTACAATCTTTTGCTGGTATTTTATTTAAAATTTTCACATCAATATTCATTAACAACATTTGTCTATAATTTTCTTTCTCTGTTTTGGATCTTCCTGGTTTTGGTATCAGTACTGTATTTGTCTCATGAAAGGAAGTTGGTAGGGCTCTACTTATTTTTTCAAATAATTTATATTGTATTGAGATTAATTGTTCTTTAAATGTTTGGTAGAATTCATTTGTTAATCCATTTGATCCTGGGGCCTTTTTCTTAGGATGTTCCTTGATAGCTTGTTCAATTTCTTTTTCTAAAATTGGGTTATCATATGAATATTTTATTTTTTCTTCTGCTAATATGGGTAATTTATATTTTTAGAGATATTCATCCATTTCATTTAGATTGTCAAATTTATTGGCATAAAATTTGGCAAAATATTTCTAATAATTGTCTTTATTTCCTCTTCATTGTTGGTGAGTTTACTCCTTTCATTTTTGATACTAATAATTTTGTTTCCTTCTTCCCTTTTTCTCATCAAGTTAACCAATGGTTTATCTATTTTATTGCTTTTTTTTATAAAACCAGCTTCTAGTTTTATTTATTAATTCAATGGTTTTCTTACTTTCAATTTTATTAATCTCTCCTATGATTTTCAGGATTTTCAACTTTGTGTTTAGTTGGAGATTTTTAATTTGTTCATTTTCTAGTTTTTTTAGATGCATGCCCAAATCAGTGAGTTGTTTTTTTTTTCTCTATTTTGTTGATGTAAGCATTTAGGGATATAAATTTTCCACTACTAACTACTTTGTCTGCATCCCATAAATTTTGATATGTTGTCTCATTATTGTCATTTTCTTTAATGAAATCATCGACTATTTCTATGATTTGTTCTTTGACCCATTTGTTTTTAGG
Organism: Dromiciops gliroides; assembly: GCF_019393635.1. NCBI lineage: Eukaryota > Metazoa > Chordata > Mammalia > Microbiotheria > Microbiotheriidae > Dromiciops > Dromiciops gliroides. The sequence goes on along the minus strand of NC_057861.1, from coordinate 375,329,183 downwards.
ATCAGATTATTAAATTACTAGTTGGTTTTTAATATCTTTCAATTGTCCATTATTGAATGTAATTTTTATTGCATTATGATGTGAAAAGGATGTATTTACTATTTCTGCTTTTCTGCATCTACTTGTAAGGTTTTTATGCCCTAATGCATGATCATTTTTTGTGTAGGTCCCATGTTCTACTGAGAAGAAGATATATTCTTTCTATTCCTATTCAATTTTCTTCTGACATCTATCATATCTAACTTTTCAATAATTTTATTTATTTCCTTAACTTCTTTCTTGTTTATTTTTTTGGTTAGATTTATCCAGTTATGGTCCCCCACTAGGATTGTTTTATTATATATTTCCTCCTGTAACTCAATCAACTTCTTTAAAAATTTAGATGCTATTCCATTTGGGGCATATATGTTAAGTATCAATATTACTTCATTTTTATGGTACCTTTCAGTAAGATATAGTTTCCTTCTTTATCTCTTTTAACTAGATCTATTTTTGCTTTTGCTTTGTCTGAAATCATAATTGCTACCCCTGCTTTCTTTGTTTCATCTGGAGCATAACAGATTCTGTTGCATTCCCTTACATGTACCCTCTGGATATCTCTCTGCTTCAGAAGTGTTTCTTGTAAACAACAGATTGTAGGATTTTGGTTTTTAATCCATTCTGCTATCTGCTCCCATTTAATGGGTGGGTTCATCCAATTCACATTTATAGTCATGATGACTAACTGTTTATTTTTCTCCATGCTATTTTCACTTGTTTATCCACCCCACTCTGACCCCCACACCCTCTCCCTTCTCACAAGTATTTTACTTATGATCGCTGCCTTCCCCAGTATCTCTTCCCTTATATCAGTCCCCTCTCCCCATTCTATTATAACCATCCCATTTTATACTTCCTTACAGGGTAAGATAGATTTTTATATCCAACTGAGTGTGTTTGTTATTCCCTCTTTGAGCCAACTTTGATGACACTAAGGTTTAATTTTTACCCATGGTCCCCATCTTCCCTTCCATTATGTTAGTTCTTCTATGCCTCTTTGTGTGTGTGTGTGGGGGGGTCAATTTACCTCATTTAATTTCTCCCCTCCTTCTTCTCCCATCCAATTTTGTTTTATCCCTTTATTTTGTTTTCTTAGGTGTAGTTCCATCAATGTCACCTTATAACCACATCCTCTATCTACAAATACTCCTAATTAAACTTATAATAAAGTTGTTAAGTCATACAAATGTTATCATCCTTTCAATATTACCTTATGACAAAATCCTCTTTACATGCACTGCTAATTGCTCTAATAATTGTTCTTATAATAAAATTATTAAGACTTACAAATATTATCTTATCACAAAAAAACTAGAAACATTTTAACTTTATTAAATTTCTTACAGTTTTTCTTCCTTATTTCTTTTTTACCTTTTTATGTTTCTGTTGAGTCTTGTATTTGGAGGTCTACTTTTTTTTTATTCAACTCTGGTGTTTTAATCAAAAATGCTTGAAAGTCCTCTAATCCATTAAATATCCATTTTTCCCCCTGAAAGAATATAATCAATTTTGCTGGGTAAGTGATTCTTGGTTGTAAACCTAACTCCTTTGCCTTCCAGTATATTATATTCCAAGCCCTGTGATTCTTTAATGTGGAAGCTGCCAAATCCTCTGTAATTCTGACTGCAGGTCCACAGTACTTGAATTGTTTCTTTTTTGCCTGCTTGAAATACTTTTTCCTTGATCTGTGACCTTTGAAATATGGCTTTGATGTACCAGGGACTTTTCAATTTGGTGTCTCTTTCAGGCAGTGATTGATGGACTCCTTCAATTTCTACTTTCCTCTCTGGTTCTAATATTTAAGGGTAGTTTTCTTGGATAATTTATTGAAATATATTGTCCAGGCTTTTTTTTTTTTTTTGGTCATGGCATTCAGGTAGTCCAATTATTCTTATATTATCTGACCTGGATCTATTTTCTTTGTCATTTCTTTTTCCAATGAGCAATTTCACATTTTCTTCTTCTTCTCTTTTTTTTTATTTTTTAAAATTTTTCTTTATTTTATCTTGGTGTCTCTTAGAATCAGTTGTTTCCATTTGTTCAATTTTAATTTTTAAGGAATTATTTTCTTCAGTGAACTTTTGCACTTCCTTTTTCTAAAATCTGTTAAATCTGTTTTTAGGGACTAATTTTCCTCAGTAAATATTTGTATTTCTTTTTCACAGTTCTCTTGCATTATTTTTATTTCTTTTACCAATTTTTCTTCTACTTCTCTAATTTGATTTTTTGAGTCCTTTTTAAGCACTTCCAGGAATTTTTTTTGGGACTGTGACCAATTTGCAATTTTCTTTGAAATTTAACTGGTAGCCAGTTTTTTACTATTGCCCTCCTCTATGTTTATGCCTTGATTTTCCTTATCACCATAGTAACTGTCAGTAGTCAAACTTTGTTTTGTTGGGTTTTTGCACTTTTTTCGGCCTTGATAGTTTTATTTGAGTTGGGCTCTCTTCCTAAACTGCCCCAAGGTTTGTGCTGAGGCTCTGGGTCTTATTGTTTTCACTGGACTTCAGGGTTTAGCTGCTTGCTTTTCCTTGGGTTGCTAAAAATTAACAAAGTCATTCTGGTGTCTGGTTCCGGAGGAGTGATCTTGTTGTTGGTCTGCCCCAGGGGGGGAACCTTGCTGCTGGGTTACTCTGTTAGCAGGGCATCTCTTTTTAGCAGTCCCTGGAGGAATAATTTTGATTCCAATCTGCCCATGTGTGTATGGGGGCGGGGAGGGGTACCTGCTGCTTGGTTGCTAGCAGGTCCTGGAAGGGTAATTTAATTGTGATGTGCTGAGTCCCTGGCACTGGTTTGCCCTAGAAACAGTCTCTCTGCTGGGAGGTCACAGGGGTGCAAACTTGCTGTTGATCAATATAAGGCAGGGCTTCACCAATAGTCAGTAGAGGTCAAAGCCTCCCTGGTGGTCTGTGCTAGTTTTGGGATACCTGGTGAGGGTCCCTACCATGCTGCCCAGACTGCTCACTTGCCCATGGAGCTGCTGGTTTGTAGGTGGGTGGAACCTCACTGGTGAATTATCCCAGGCTCAGGGCCCTGCCTCAGTTCCCCTGCTGTGAGACCAGAAGCTACTGCTGCTGCTGCTACTGTACCTCACTTCACTCCCACACAGGTAAGACAGACCTTTCCTGCTGGGCTGGTAAGCTGTTTCCCTGCTATTGGGATGCTTCAGAGGCAGTTTTATGTCAGTTTGGAGGGGAAATCTGGGAAAGCTCCAGTGGGTTGCTTCCTCACATGTTATAGGAAGTTATATTAACACTTTTTAATCATATCCTCTGGCAATATCTGTAAAACTCAAGAAAGTAGTTAAATGAATATCTAATATAATGCTTTTTGTCCCTTCTTTCCCCCACCCCAATGTGGTTCTCATGACAATTGTTAGTAGTATTTTAAGAACCTGAAGAAAGAAAGTATCTTATTTATATTCCAGTGACTCCTCACAAAAAAGCTTGAGATCCACTTCATTTGAGTAATATGATATTGTCAATTAAAAAAAAAAAAACACCTCCTGAATAAAACATACACAAATGTCCTTAAGTGACAAAGATCGATTAAAATCACACAGAACTAGACTGCAAATGAAAATTGTGGGAAAACTCTAGCTAAATATAAACATCAATCTGATGGAAAATAATACCCTACTTGTCCAGGCAGACACATATTCAAATAAGGAAATTGAAATTACATTAAGTCATATAAGACTCTATTACTCAGGTACCAGATTTTCATTGTCTGCCTCTTGAGGGTGGCAGAGAGAGAGTGAGAGATAGAGCAGGGCTGAAGGGGAGAGATGGTGAGAGAGGGGAGAGAAGAAGAAGGAGAGAGGAGGAGAGAAGGGAGGTAGAAATATATCAGAATAGAAGCAGTGGCCAAAAGATAGAGAAGTTTAGATTGCTAATAGCCACACACATTGGCCACATCTTCTGCCACTCAGATTGCTGAGGCAAATGAGCCTCTTGTTTGTTATTCAGTCATTTCAGTCATGTTCAACTCTTCATGAATCAATATAAGGTTTTCTTGGTAAAGATACCCCAGTGCTTTGTCATTTCCTTCTCCAGCTTATTTTACTGATGAAGAATTGAGGCAAACAGGGTTGAGTAACTTCCCCAGGGTCAGCTAGTAAGTGTCTGAGGCCAGGTTTGAGCTCACAAAGATGTCTTCCTTCTAGTCCTGGTATTCTATCCATTGTGGCCACCTAGCTACCCCAGGTGAACCTTTGGAGAACATGAAAGAATATGGATTTAGTGATCTTGGTTGAGACCAGTGGGAAAGACAAGAATAAAAATGATTCTTTTATTTTAAAAAATTATTTTTTCCCCAATTACATGTAAAACATGTAATTAAGTAATTAATTACATGTAATTAATGTAATTAAGGTCTCTCTGTGTTTGTGTTTTTAAGTTTGGAGTTCCAAATTCTATCTTTCTTCTACTTTCCTTCACCATCCCTGTGATGGTAAGCAATTTGATATAGATATTTCATATTCAGTTATGTAAATCATTTTCATATTAGTCATTTTGTGTAAAATAACTTGAATATGATAGGAGAAAGAGAGAGACAGACAGAGAGAAAGAGACAAAGACAGAAAGACAGAGGGAGAAAGAGGAGGAGGAGCAAAGGAGGGAGGGAGAGAAGGAGGAAGGAAGGAAGAAAAATGATTTAGTCTGTATTCAGATGCCATTAGTTCTTTCTCTGGAGGCAGATAGTATTTTTCATCACAAATTCTTTAGGATTGTTTTAGATTATCATATTGCTGAAAAGAGCTAAGTCATTCACAGTTGTTCATCATACAATAATGCTGTTACTTTGTACAATATTCTCCTGGTTCTGCTCAATTCACTCTGTATCAGTTCATGTCTTTCCATTTTTATTTTTTTCTGAATTCATCCTGCTGGTTATTTCTTAAAGTAAAATTATATTCCATTTCAATCATATATAACAACTTGTTCAGCCATTCCCCAATTTATGGGCAGGGCATTCCCTCAACTTCCAATTCTTAGTCACAACAGAAAGAGCTGCTGTAGATATTTTTGTACAAATAGACTCTCTCTCTCCTATCTCTCTCTCTCTCTCTCTCTCTCTCTCTCTCTCTCTCTCTCTCTCTCTTTCTCACTGTCTCTCTCTCATACACATGCACATGCACATGCACACACACACACACACACACACACACACACACATCCTTTTAAAAAATTGTTTTGGGATATAATCCTAGCAGTGATATTGCTAGATCAAAAGGTATTCACAGTTTAATAGCCTTTTGGGCATAGTTCCACATTGCTTTCCAGGATAGCAGGATCAATTCACAACTCCACCAATAATGCATTAGTGTCCCAATTTTCCCAGATCCCCTCCAGAATCTATCATTTTCACTTCTGTCATATAAGCCAATCTGATGGTTTTGAGGTGGTACATCATAGTTGCTTTCATTTGCATTTTTAAAAAATCAATTGTGATTTAGAGCATTTTATATGACTATAGATAGCTTTTATTTCTTTGTCTGAAAACTATCTATTTATATGTAAAAAGGTTTGTTTCAAGACAGTAATCCCACAGAAAAAATAAGTATCTGTGTGAGTTTGTCCTGTATCCCTAATTCTGGTCAAAGTCATTTATCAGTGATATAAAGAGATGAATGAATGGAGGGATGGAGAGATGGAAGTTTGAAGGGATGGGAGAGATGAAGGAATAGAGGGATAGTTGACTGAATGAACCATAAACAGATAAATAAAACACCTCCCTTCAAACACTTCTGGAGGCTTGAAATAAGTCTGATTTTTCAGAAGTCAAATAAATTCAACTGAACACAGATACACACACACACACACACACACACACACACACACAAATTGCCTATAATGCACAAGGCACAATATGCAGGGTGCTCTTTGTTACAAAGACAAAGAGGGATAAATAGAAGAACAAACAGACAAATAGGTAGGTAGGGTAGGTACGTGGGTGGGTGGGTGGATGGATGGATGGATGGATGGATAATAGATATTGATAAAAACAAGATAGTCTGTATTATGTGCTTACCCTGTGCCGGGTACTGATATTGTGCAAAGCTACAAAAATATTTACAAGCAAGGAAGACAGTCCCTGTTCTCTCAAGGATCTTAAATTCTGATGGAAAGAAGAGAAAACAAAAAAAGAATGGTGTATAGGGGTGGAGAGGTGTTGGCATGGTGAGCAAAGATTAAGGAAATGCTGTGGAAATCTGCAACTAGACAGAATAAGGCAAAGTTCACTTACCAGAGTTGGGGAAATTAAGGTTTGCTTGTAACGTAGAAGAGAATGATGATAAAAGAAGAGACAATATGGTATGGATATATACATGAAGATCCAGATCTCACAGCTTCTCTGAAAATGCGTTTTTTACCACTTTCTGGCATTTCCTATGGTTGTAAATGATACTATAAGAAGAAATTTAGAAATCATCACTAATGATTAAGATGTTCTGATCAAGAAAGTGAAACACTAAGGGATGCAAGTGGAAATGACATTACTGTTCCTGAAAGAAGAAAGAGAAAAAAGAAAAAGGAGGAAGAGAAGAAGAAAAAGAAGAAAATTGTCTATGTATATACAAATATAATAACCATTTATTAAATAATTAATACATGAAAGAGACTACTAGGTTCTGAGGACTCAAAGACAAAAATAAAAACAATAAAACAAAACACATTATCTACTTTTAAGGAGTTTGCATTGTAATGAGAGACACAATGCCTAAACAGATAAGTACAAAAAACGTTCATTTCAGGAAGAGAGAGAAAAAGTTTTCAGGAATATCTTCCCCAAAGTCATGACCAAATTAGATAGCACAGTGAACCAAAATGTCACACAGAAAAAATACAGTACATATGTCCAATAATTCATGGTGATGAAATCCAAAATTCTGCCTAACAATATAATCCATAATCATATTTTATGCAGAAATGCTCAAAGTATATATAATGTAACCAAGATCCAAAAGCAAGTCAATTCAGAGCTATCAATGAGACTTGATATGTTTGTACTCATGACTGGAATATGATTATAGAAAGGTATAGCTTATACAAAAGTAGGAATAGAAAGAAAGGGAGGGGAGTGAGATTTTTAAGTACATATATTAATTTGAGCATATCTAGGAACCAGAGACATGAAATATGATAGAAAACATTTGGGTGAAAGTCAATAGATGGAGAAACTGGTGTGATATTTTCCTGAAAGAATATTATAGTTCACCTGGAGAGAAATAGGAAATGAATGAGAATTTCAAAAAATATTTCAGAGCCTGATGTAGTATTATTGGTACTCACTCTTTGTCCAAAGCAATATGGTTCATAAAATATTGCCTTGCATTTTCAAGATAATATCATTGGTCAAAAGCCAGATGAAGTATCAATTAGTTTTAAAAGACCAGTCAACAGTAAGTCAACAAGGATTTATAAAGTGCTTACTATGTCCACTGTATTGAGTGCTTGGGATATAAAGAAAGGTAAAAGATAGTTCCTGCCCTCAAGTAGTTCTCATTCTATTGGAGTCAAACTAATTATGGACAAACAAGATCTATGTAGGATAAACTGGATATAACCAATTGAAGTAAACCCCTGGCATTAAGGTACAATGGGAAAGGCTTTTTGTAGGAGGCAGAATTTTAACTAGGACTTTACGGAAGCCAGAAGGTGAACATGAGCAGGGCTAGCGTTCTTGGAATTGTAAAGGCATGGAGTAGGACAATGGAACATTTTGTATAAAGAACATCTAAGCCAACAAGTAAAAAAAAAAAAAGTTATTAAAGTAGAAATGATGGGAACTTTGGTGGGAAATGTAACCCACTTTAGAATTTATGATAGAAAAGTAAAGTAGAACACACTAGGGGGCAGCTAGATAGCGCAGTGGTAAAGCACTGGCCCTGGATTCAGGAGGACCTGAGTTCAAATCCGGCCTCAGACACTTGACACTTACTAGCTGTGTGACCCTGGGCAAGTCACTTAACCCTCATTGCCCTGCAAAAAAAAAAAAAAGAAAGAAAAAAAAAAGTAGAACACACTAGATAAATGGGAAGATTAGACTCAGCATACAGCAAGCCTTGTAAAGAATGTCAAGAAAAATAGTGAGTTTTTTTAACTGTTAAGGAAGAGTTGGGTTCATAGCAGTGCTTAACAGAAAATTATAATTTTTCATTGGAAGAAAAATCTTGTAAACATTAGCTTTATTTCTAACATTATTTTGATGAATCTCAGACAGAAATGCTCCTGGGTCTGGTTTATATCCTGTTATTATTTTCTTAGTTTTAGTATTCAGTGATTTCTATTGAGCAGATGATAGAATGATTAAACAGATGATTAAACGATTAATGTCTTATATTAGAATGTAACTTTGGAATTCAGACTCAGCTGTTATATAGTCACTGGATGCTTTAGAACAATTCTAGTAATAGAAAAGATGACTGGGATGATATGTGCTTTATTTTTTCCCATATGGTTTTGACTTTTTTCTCTTAGTTCTCTATATTGTGGAAGTTTGTCATTACATAAAGTGTAGAAATTAAGAGTTTTTGAGATGGCGATATCTGGTGGACACTTCATGAATATTTCTTGAACTATAAATGCAAACAACTTTTTTGGGATGGGGAATATAGGAGGTAGAGAAAATAGATTTGCTAATTTAACAATATAACACTAATTTAAATTAAATATTTATTTAATTGATTCTAAATTGTTTTGTGAGTCAATAGCCTGTTGAGTGGTTTTAGGTAATACCTACATTTGTGATAATACTCCCGTTCCAGTACTATTTTTTAAATTATCAAAGACATTTTGAACCTGTTATGGAGATGGAGATGTGTTATCTATTTGGTTATATAATTCTGAATACTTGGTAGTATCTTTTTTTTTGGTTTTGTTTTGTTTTGTTTTAGTGAGGCAATTGAGGTTAAGTTACTTGCCCAGGGTCACACAGCTAGTAAGTGTTAAGTGTCTGAGGCCAGATTTGAACTCAGGTACTCCTGACTCCAGGGTAGGTGCTCTATCCACTGCGCCACCTAGCTGCCCCAGTAGTATCTTTCTAGATACTACCTGATAAGTGAGAAATTTTTGAACTATGATACAACACATTTTCTCTTTTATTTCCTTTCAATGTCTGGGATCTTTAAAAATGGCCTGCTGTAGTTTCTGGTAACAATGACCTGATCTAATGTTTATTACAATAATTAACAACAACCCATCTAGTTTCATAGATTTGCTAAACTAAGTCATGTTAGATCTATTGTTGTCTACATATCGTTGGTAGAATTCCTATGAATGTCATTCACAGAGTACTTTTTGGTTCTAATCCTTTTTTATAGGCTCTCACAGGTGGTAAAATAATGTCAAGTATAATATCAATTACACAATCTATAGAACATTCTCCTTGAGTTAGGTACACTTGAGTTCAAATCTGTTCTTAGATACTAATTAGATTTATGACTGAACAAACTCCTTAACCTTTCTGTGCCTAGGTTTTCTTATCTGTAAAATGGGGATAATTTACACTTACAACCTAGAGTCATGAGGATTGCAGATGATATTTGTAACATACTTTGTAAATCTTAAAGTGCCATATAAATGCTTATTCTTATTATTGCTTTTGTTATTAATATCTTAATTATTATTTCAGGAACATATATTATCAGCCTTTATTATTGATTTGTGAATTTTTTTCAGTTTAGAAAATATAAGTTATTTGTTATGCAGTCTGTGAACATCTATTAGTCCTCTTAATATTTTTTCAATTTTTTTGATGGAGTTGAAACAGACAAGTAACTATCTTATTCTGTTATTTTTATTTTTCTATCTAACAATGCACAGGTATACAATACTATTAATATTGAAATTCTCTCCCAAGAGAAGATAACACAATTTATAAAGTATATGGAAGTACCTTTGATTTTGATTCCTGGAAAAAAATGGAAAATATAATTAGAAAAGTAATTTGTAGGAAGAATAGACAAAGTCTAATTTACCTTCTTTCCTCTTTTGAAATTGTTACCTAGATTTGAAAAGGATGGGGAAAGGGGAACATGGTAGATAGTATTTTTACAAAAGTTTTATTAAGGCAGTTTTAAAACATCTCCTTCATGATTTCTTTGTCAAAAAAGGCAATATGGTCAAGATGAGGTCAAATTTAGATGGTTTCAGGATTAACTAGATGACCTGACACAAAATGTCCCACTTAAGAAGAGGATGTTAGGTTCAAAGAAAGTCTCAAATATACTGCTCCAAGAATTTATCCACTTGTCCCCTCTTCGGTTTAACATTGTTGTGAATGTTTTATATGATAACATAGCAGGCATGGCTATCCAATTTCAGATGGCAAAACTTGCCAAGATGGCAGAAAAGAAATATGATGGATAACAGAAACACTATGCAAAAAACAAACAAAGAAACAAAACCCAGCTCTTAAAATTATAAAACATAAAATCCCACAGACATAAAGATCAAGTAATCTATTTGCACACAAAAATTAACCTTTACAATTTGTAGAAAAGGGTGGAATTAGGAGCAGCTAGATGGCACAGTGGTTAAATCACCGGCCCTGGATTCAGGAGTACCTGAGTTCAAATCCGGCCTCAGACACTTGACACTTACTAGCTGTGTGACCCTGGGCAAGTCACTTAACCCCCATTGCCTGCAAAAAAATAAAGGTGGAATTGCTATATAACAGTCTATGTGAAAAATAAAGATCTGGGTTTTTTTAAGTGATATTTGATTTAATTGCAATCTATTCAATTTACCTAATATGTACTAAGCATCTTCTATGTACTAAGCTGTGCTAGGTTCTAGACATATAATTATAAAATGAAACAGTCTTTGCATTCAAATAACTTTTCTTCAATGGGAAGAGGGGAAGGCATTAGATAGAGAGATAGAGAAATAGATAGAGATAGAGATAGAGAGATAAATGTGAAATACAAATTACAAACAATATCATTTCAAGATTTAGAAGTACTAACAATCTGAGGGCATTAAAAAGGTCTTTTTTGAGATGGCACCAAAACTGGGCCCAATATTTGCATCTTTTTAATGAATTGATGAGCTAATCTTACACGTTCTCGGTTTTATAGGTTCAGACTTAACTCACTACTTGTTTGCCAGTTAATATAGGGTAGGGTCTATTCCTTGTGGAAACTTTATGTCTCTTCTCGTGCTTCCCAAAGTTCATTGTGAGTCAACAGCTTAATATGCCAGCCAAAAAAATGGTATAACCCTAAGGTACATGCAGAGGCATGCTGGATCCAGCTCTTATACCTAGAAAGAGGAAATTGCTAAAATTTCAGTCTTAGAATTTACACTACAGAAATAGGCAAGCACTGCAAATTAGGGCTTGATTTATTGTTTTGTTGATTTTTCAAGGTATAGACAACACAGAACAAAGTTTAAAGTGTGTGTGTGTGTGTGTGTACATTTTTTTTAAAGAGCCAGTTTTTTTAAGCATTTACCAGCACATCATTGGAAGACTGTTTTACAGAATGAGGGAGATGATGGTCCCTTCCTGGTCAGTTCACATCTTGGGAATTTTGTTCAGCTTGTGGCATCATACTTTATAAAGGATAGAAGGGTTTTGAACACATGGAAAATCTCAGGAGAGCAACAGAGATTGTCAGGGATCTTGAGACTATGTCATACTAAGATAATTTGAAGGAACTTAGTTTATTTCACTTGGCAATTAGGAAAATTCCAGAGTACTGGGAGGGGAGTGATAGTAAGTTTTGATTCTATGAAGCACCTCATTAAAGGGATTAAATCTATTTTTTTTCCTCTATCCCAGAGGTCAGAACATGGAACAAGAGCTAGAATTGCAGAGAGTATATTGAGGCTCAGTATAATAAATTAATCAGTCAAGAAGCATTCTTTTTTTTTTAATGTATGAGGTATTTTATTTCTTCCGTTACATGTAAAGATAGTTCTCAACTTTTGCTTATACATGTTTTACAATTTCAGTTTTTTCTCCCTCCCTCCCCTCCCTCCCCCCTCCCCTAGACAGCAGGTAATCTGACATAGGTTATATCTATATATCTCTATACATATACATATACATATATATACACACACACATATATATATACACATAATAACATTAATCCTATTTCTGCATGAATCCTGTTACAAGAGAAAGAATCAGAGCAGTGATGCAAAACCTCAAAATAGAAAAGAAAAAACAACAACAGCACCCAAAACAAAAGAAATAATATGGTTCAATCAGCATCTATACTCCACAGTTCTTTCTTTTTTTTTTTTTTCTTGGATTTGGAGATCCTCTTCTATCATGAGTTCCCTGGAACTCTTCTGTACCATTGCATTGGTGAGAAGAATATAGTCCATCACAGTAGGTCAACACTCAATGTTGATGATACTGTGTACAATGTTCTTCTGGTTCTGCTCATCTCACTCATCATCAGCTCACGTAAGACCCTCCAGGTTTCTCTGAACTCTTCCTGCTCATCATTTCTTATAGCACAATAGTATTCCATTGTATTCATATACCACAACTTGTCCAGCCATTCCCCAATTGATGGGCACCCCCTCAACTTCCAATTCCTTGCTACCACGTAAAGAGCAGCTATAAATATTTTTGTACATGTGGGTCCCTTTCCCCCTTCCATGATTTCTTTGGGCAAAAGACCTAAAAGTGGGATTGCTGGGTCAAAGGGTATGCACAGCTTTATAGCCCTTTGGGCATAATTCCAAATTGCTCTCCAGAATGGTTGGATCAGCTCACAGCTCCACCAACAATGCATTAGTGAAGAAGCATTCTTTAAGCACTTATGGGTAAGGTTCTGTTGTAATTGCCAGTGACACAATAAAAATAAAACATGGTCCTTGTTCATAAGGAGCTCATAACCTAATAGGAGAGACAACACAACATGCAAAATATTCAACATAAAAGATATGAACAGTGTAAAGAAAAGTTATTTTTCATAAGAAATCTAGTAAGGGGAGAAGGGGAAGATGGGTTAACACAAACCATAAGTGGAATGGGCTAATTCAGGAGATAATATCTCCTCAGTATAGTGGAGAGTTCTCAATACTCACTTGTTAGTAATATTATAGAAAATATTCCTTTACAAGACAAGTTCGAATTAGATAACTTCTGAAGTTTCTTTAATTGTTTACATTTCAGTCTCTCTATCCTAACTTCAGATTTTTATACTGATCAACAGAAGCATCCACATTCTGGAAGTTCCCTTCACACCTGCATTTCTCCCATTGGAAGTATACTCTGTCCCTTTAGCTCCTTTCTATGATTGTCTGGTTTCTCCAAGCCTTAATTTTTAAAGAAAATAACCATAGTAGATATGTCTTTTTTATCTTTAGGCTCTATTCTTGACTCTCTGGACTTTATCTGAAAGTTTCTTCTCCCTGGAAGTTCACTATACCCTTGCATTTCTCTCACTGGAGGTGTATCCCTCTCCTATAACCACTTCCTCTTATTGGTGGGTTTATCCCAAGATCTCCATTTTCAGGAAATCACTGAAACCATCCAGATCTTCAGTTTTCTTTAGGCTCTACTTCTGATTTTCTGACTATCTCTACCATGTCTAACCCTTCTTTTCAGTTTCATTTTTTGCATTCTTTTCTCTATGCCCATTAGAATATAAACTCCTTGGGAACAGAGATTATCTCTTGTTTTCATTTGTGTTTCCAAAACCTAGGACACAGAGAGTGCTTCATATCTGATTGTTGACTGACTGATTTGACACAGAATCCAAAGGACTCAAAACTACATTCTATCTCACAGGGGAATGATGTGAATAAACAGCTATAGTCCAAAGAGGGCATAATGGAGTCATCTCTGACCCGCTTGTGAGAACTGATTGTAAAATCTTCAATGTGAGCAAAGTAAACCTTGAAAAGCAGCAACCACTTCAAATCAAGACTTGATTTATTGTTTCGTTGATTATCTAGATCTAAGAAAGTGAGAGAGAAAATGTTAATGGTACAGATTACACTTTAAAATATTATGTGTAAATTCCCCCTCTCAAAAAGACAACACAACAAAACAAAAACTAGTTACTAAACTTTTGTCAGCACACTCCTGAATAGGAACATAAAAAAGAAATTGAGAGAATATTCATCAAATCAAATATTATGTTCAGAAAACCATATTTATCATTGGGAGAGGATACAATGCTTAGAAAAGTCTTAAGCTTTTTTTTAACAGAGGGGGATGATAGCAAAACATATCTGTAATGCAATATCATATGGTCTTTGCATTATGAACATATTTTATAATGTATGGTTTGATGTAGAATGAAATTTGAGAGATGAATTAGAGCCACTCATTGGAAAAGCTGAAAACAGGACTTACTCCCATCCATTTCAATTCCTTCCTTTTTCTACAAATACCTCTTCAAAGGATTAATGCCTAGGAATGGGAAATGACCTCCCCTTACAACACTTAAATGACTAAAAGACATGTATTCAAGCATAATCTTGACATCATCTGGCTAGATATAGGAGTGGAATGTTGAGGGACTCCAAATCTGAATTCTGATGGGTGTGGGGGTGGGAGTAGCCTAGGAGTTCCCCTTATTTAAGAAGTGTGAAAACTCCAAAGATAGAAACTCAGCTTTCCCTTTTTGTATAGGAGAAGTGTCATCTCTGCCTTATATTAGAGATGCTTCTTTTTGTAGATTTTAAAGATACTGGTTGGTGGAACAAGGTGTTATTTATATCTCAGAATGTCAGTTTGGGGAATTTTATGGGAATTATTTCATTGAGGGAGATAATGGGATGAGAGTAGAATTTCTTCTGATTTACTCAATGTTGACTAATGAGGGAGTTATGAAGCTTTTCATTTAATAGTGCAAATTGTTTTGGAGCCATCTGAATTCAGAAGAATATTTTTTTATTAAGCTTTTATTGGCCAAAGAGGAAGACTTTCTCATCTGGGTTTAGGGGTGAAAGTAAAAAGGAAGGGGATAGTTAGCACTTATGAGATGCATGCTAATTATCTGGCAAATGATAAATTAAATACATGCCTTCTCTCTCTCTCTCTCTCTCTCTCTCTCTCTCTCTCTCTCTCTCTCTCTCTCTCTTTTAGTGAGGGAATTGGGGTTAAGTGACTTGCCCAGGGTCACACAGCTAGTAAGTGTTAAGCGTCTGAGGCCAGATTTGAACTCAGGGACTCCTGACTCCAGGGACCTTGCTCTATCCACTGCACCATCTAGCTGTCCCAAATACAAGCCTTCTCAAGGGAAAATCAAGGACTTCTGGGTGGTACTCCAATTCGTTGGTGAAATGTGAAAAACAAACTCAGGTTCCAAAAGGGCATATTCTTCCTATACATAGATATCATAACAAGATGGTAGAAGCCTTATTTATTAATAAAGTTCTGTATAGAGGAACAGATAGATGCACATATTACATTTTTAATTTAATTTATTTTTTCCAATTACATATAAAGTTGTTTTTTGAATTCCAAAATTTTCTTCCACCTACCCTTCCCTCCCACCTTGAGAACAGCCAGCAGTCTGATATGCATTATACATTACAGTCATGTTAAGCATATTTCCACATTAATCATGCTATAAGAGAAGGATCAGAACAAAAAGAAAAAATGAAAGAAAAAAAACAAGAACAATAACAAAAAAGCAACAAGAAAAGTGAATATAGTATGCTGCATTATGCATTCAAATTCTACAGTTCTTTTTCTATATGTGGAGAGCATTTTCCACCATCAGTCTATTGGCATTGTCTTGGATTATTGTACTGCTGAGAAGAGTTAAGTATATCTGAGTTGATCATCACACAATGTTGTTGATACTGTGTACAGTGTTCTCTTGGTTCTGCTCATTTCACTCAGCATCAATTCATCTAAGACTTTCCAGGTTTTTCTGAAATTCATCTGCTTATCATTCATATGCCACAACTTCTTTAGCCATTCCTCAATTGATGGGCATCCCCTGAATTTCCAATTCTTTGCTACAAAAAAAAAAGAGCAGCTCTAAATATTTTTGTACATGTGGGTCCTTTTCCCTTTTCTATGATCTCCCTGGGGGGAAAAAACTCTAATAGTGGTATTGCTGGGTCAAAAGGTAGATGCATATATTCTAAAGAAAACAATATCAATTGCCTTATGTACGAAAAGGAAGAAAGCAGTTGAAATTACAAAATTGTAAGAATTTTAAAAATCCTTATGCATGTAATAAGAATGGGGTATAAAACTACAGACACCAGGCATTATGGAAATAATTATAGAAGTTAAAGTTTTCTTGGCCCTGTCACATGAAATCAGGAAAGCATCTTTGGAGCTAATGAGCTCTAAGTTGAGTTTTAAATGATAGTTAGAGTTGTGGGAAAAACATCTTTATGAGTTAATATGGTTAAATAGTTGCTGCTGAACTATATTTACTACAATGCAGAAATTTTAGAGGTAAAAACAGGCTTTATTATTATGCTCAACCAAAGGTCCAGACTTCAGAGAAAACAATAAATTTGAACCATCAAGATTTTTAAAAGCCCTCTTATAAGCAAAATTACATCAGAGTGACAGAAAAACAAGTCTTTTGCATATTACAGTCTTGCACATTGCTCTTAGGTCATTAATCTTAAAGAAAATACAGATTCATAGTCCCAAACTTCCTTTGATTTTGTAAAAGTTGAACAAATTTAAGCATTCATAATGTCATAACTAAAAAAATCAACTAAATTGACTGCAGGTAAACTAAGTCAGTTTATATATTAAATTTAGAGGATTCACAAATAGGCTGATCAAGGCAGGGGGATCTCTATGTCACCAAAGAAACAGGGACAGGTAAAATTCTTCTGGCTTCTCTAAGGAATGTTTATGGCCTTAAGTAAGTGTTCATATATCATGGGAAAGGTTTTGGTCAGGTGAACTTAATATTATCAGAAGACAGAATTTCAGTTAAAAAATTGCAGAAGAAATTACCCTAAATCCCAAATATTAAAAATTATGAAAATGAATATATATTTTAAATCATATCGTAGTAGGAATGATATGGATGGAGAAGATGGAATATGGCATGCTAAAAATAGAAAACAGTGTAAACTAATGTATAAACTTGGAATTCTGGACCTTTCTGTTATCTGTCCAATAAATAGTGTGCTGGGCCTTAAAAAGCAAGAATCAACATTTAAATATTATTTAGAAATTAATGGAAATCAGGAGGCAGATAGGTGGCACAATTGGCAAAACACCAGCTCTGGATTCAGAAGGACCTGAGTTCAAATCCAGCCTTAAGGACACTTGACATTTTCTAGATGTGTGACCTTGGACATGTCATTTAACCCTCATTGCCCCCCCCCAAAAAAAAAAGCTAATTTTTTAATTATTTTAATTGGAGGAGAGGCAGAGTCAAAATGGCACATTAGGAAAATTACTCTAGCAGCAGCATAGGGGATGGTTTGAAAAGGTGATAAAATAAGGGCAGAAACAGCATTTTCCAGGCTATTATAAGAGTCCAGATGAAAAGAGATATGCCTGAGTTATGAAGTTTGTGGTGTTATTGTAGAGGAGAGTATGAATGTAAAATGTATTGCAGTTTCAAATGATATGACTTTACTACTAATTGGATTGTCAGTAGAGGGGAGTATTTATAAGATTTGTTCCCTTGGAGGATGTTACATCCAGTTGCATGTAAATATGGGGAAACCTCATCCATTTCTTCAAGTCCTCTTCCAGTGTCTGTCCACCTTTTCACTGCCAATGTCTAGAAAGCTTCTGTTTCCTCCATACTCACTGCCTTCTCAAACACTTATCATGAGGCTTCCAAAACCCCTACATTTTTTCCCTCTAAGGTTACAAATAATCTCTTAACCAATAAATCCAAAGGCCTGATGTCCTGATCCTATTTGACTATTCTCTATTTTTGACATCATTGAATTTGCCAAAATATTTTGAAAAATAGTAAAATCTGAATGAACTGGGTTAAACAATGCTAACAACAAACAAAAGAACAACAAAAAAAGATTGGGTTTGTGTTTCTGATTTTAGGTATATTGGGAGGAAAAGGAGGATCAAAGAAAAAAAAAATGGACCTTTGCTTATAATATATGAGACAATGATACTGAGACCAAGAACATAACACAGCCGAAACTGATATATAGACATAAATATACTTTTCAAAGGAGAAAGATAACTATACTGGAAATTCAGAACAAAAATGACTAATAGGAAACAATTTTCTAAGAAAATTATATATATATAGTACGAGGCAGTAAGGGCACCTAGCTGCTCTTATGGAATTTAATTCACTAGGCCTAGTCAAAATAATTTACAACTTTGGATGCTGAAAGAACTGAAAGATGTGACAGCTAAGACTCTATCAATGATACATGAAGGATCATGGTAAATGAGAGAGGCAAGTGGTATTGGAGAAAAAAGAAACATTGTTCTAATTCTCAAAAAATGAAAGAGAACAGAGACTGGAATTAATAGGCTAATGAGCCTGATATTTATTACTGGGATGCTTTTAGAATGCATAATCAAATAGATATTTCATAAACATCTAAAAGGGGATGTGAGGAATGCTAAGAACCAGAATGACCCCAAGATCAAGTCATGCTATAATAGGCTAATTTCATTTATGTTGGAATTTTGAAATCAATCAATATAGAAATAATGAGGCTATATTTTACCTGGTTTTAGAAAACAAACATTTCATTAAATATCTCATACTATTCTTTTGGAGAAGATATGGAGAGATATCTCTTTGAAAGTGATATGGATTAGACAGTAAAGTAATTCAGAACTAGCTGGATGACAGGACTCAATTAAGAGTTGTTTCAGTGTCCATGTGGCAGAAAATTTTCAGTCTAGTACCTAGACAACCTGGCCATTATTTATTTTTACCAATGTCTTGGATGAGAATATAGGTGGTATAATCAACATTTTTTTTCAGGTGGCCCAAAGCTTAGAACAATACCTAACAAATTGGTTGACGGAGGATCTAAAGGATTCTTTACAGACTAATAGTACTATCAAAATCACATAGAAATGGGGGCCATTAACCTATACATAAGATCTCTGTAGGCTACATATTGGCTTAGTATTACTATGTAATATTATCTATGTTTTATTGTACTTCTATTTGTTTTGTTAAATATTCCCCAATTATATTTTTAATCTCATTTGGGCAGCAGTCAGGAGTGTGGGAAGTGTATCTGACACCTCTGAGCTTTTGGCTGACTTTAATCAAATTAAATGTCATAGTGATAAAAGCAAAGTCTTGCACTTGGGTACATGCTGGTTGAGTATGAAAATGCTAAAGATTTTCTGGAAAAAATGAGGATTTTAGTTGACTACAAAGTTAATATAAATGAGCAATGTAATGTGATATCAAAATAAAACTAATATAATCTTAGGCTGAATTGAGAGGGACTTGGCTTCCAGGAGTAGGGAAGTGGTAGTCCCAGCATCCTCTCCCCTAAGAAAAACTCATTTGGAGTATTAAATTTAATTTTGAACTTTGTAATTTAAGAATAAAATGAATAAGCAAAGAAGTATCAGAGGATGGAGACCAGGATGGTGACAGGGCTAAAGTTCCTCTCATATGAGAATTGGATGAAAAATAGAGTGTATGCTTAACCTTGAGAATAGAAAACTTGGGGGGATAAAATAGCTATTTTCAATTATTAGATGGATTATCATGTGAATTATGGATTTGGGTGTTCCATTTGGCCACAGATGGTAGAAGGAGGAGCAATGAAAGTATAAAGAGAAAATCTTGGCTTAATAAAAAAAAATCCTCAGAATTGGAGCTGTCCAAAAGTAGAATGTGTTGTCTCTAGAGTTAGTGAGTTTTCGCTCCATGGAGGTTTTCAAAGAGATGCTCAGTGGCAACTTGTCAGGAATTACTTCAAAGCACAGGTTTTTTCCACATGACTGTTAATGTGCTTTCATACTCTCAAATTATGTGATTTAGTGAAAACCTTTTTTCTCTGTTATGGCGTATCTTCACATGGTTAAGAAAAACCTATTCCTTCTAGTTTTCTACTTATCTATATTTTCCTTTTGTCATGTTTTTTAATGATTCATACTCAAAAGTTTTGTCTCTCTCCAATGGTGCTTCTTCCAATTAATGATTTTTATCACCCAATGGGCAGAGTTTATCATAACCTTATAATCATTTTTCCTGAGTAGCCTCTCCCCTCTCCAACCTTTCATTCCTAGATCTAACTGGCATAGTGATAGAGAGAGAGAGGAAGGGAGGGAAGGTTATGGCACACTTCTGCTCATAAAACTTTTATCAATTCATTATCTCTAAAGTAAAATTACAATTTCTAAATCTGGGATTTATGGCCTTCCCCAATATGAGATCAACCTGCCTTTCTAAAGTTATTTCACATTACCCTTTTTATGTATTACAAATGCCCACCAAACAATGCTAGCTGTTTCTGAACTGGACATTTTATAACCCATGCTAGTGTATTTATATTAGTTGTCTACCATGCTTTTCATGCCATTACTCAAAGGAAATGTGCTTCCTTCTTGATGATACCTCTCAAAATTGTTATGTTCATTCAAGGCTCTGCTCAGGTTTCATCTCCTCTCCAAAGCCTTACCCGGTTCTCTTCTACACCCATTCCCATATAGCAGTGCTCCTTACCTCCTCAATTCACCTCATTATTAGTCTTATCTGTCTATACATTTTATATATTATGCATAAATTTAATATGAACACTTTAAAACAGGACTAATCAATATTTTTATATCCCCGATGCCTCACACAATTCTTGTCACAGAGAAAGTACATTCAGGAACAGGGAAGTTGACATCAATTTGTTAAAATTATTTTTAAAAAAAGATTCTTTAAAATTAATATTTGTAATGTGGAATGTCACTACGTCATTGCTATAATACTACAGAAGCATTCTTACAGCCTTGCCTCTGTAACTTGACTCACATGCTTGCCTAAGCTTAGAAGGCCATCTCTCATCTCTGTCTGCTAAAATATTACCCATCTTTCAAAGTGTAATTCAAATGTCATGTCTTCTGTTTATCTTATTCTTTATCCCCACTGCCAAAACATAATCTCTCCTTCCTATTTCTTTCATTGCATTTGGCATATTTGGCCTTGCACTAGAATGTCATTTCCCTGAGAGCCAAGAAGAATACTTATTCAGCTTTATATCCTCTCTTGTACCTAGCACTGTGCCTACCAAATAGTAGGCTCTATTATTGTTTGTCAAATGTACAAATGGATGAATGAATTTACTGTAGTAATTTTGTGATCAGAAATTAATTCCTTTCATGGTACATTCTTATTTTCACATATTTAAATAAAGCAAAAACAAGCAAAACAATATTAGTAAAGAAACAATGGTATCATAGGAAGGATATCTATAACAGGAAGTCATTGAATGTAGTCAACCCTATTGTCACGGGCTATGAATCAAGCTTGTTACTTGTCCTACTTAGACTACACAGTCTATATGATTGATGAAGTAATAGGCTAACTATCTGTTTTTAGAGACAGAACATCCCCACAAATACCCAATGGAAATGCATTAGATATGTTGCTGACAGGAGATCCATAATAGCTGTGGCTTCTTGACCTAGGGACTCCTTGAAGATAAGTCTTTTCATACTCATAAATCTCACTTTGCCACTAGAGCAAAGAGATTTAATATTCTATCCCATGAAAGCAGCTGTTGGTGATTGTGCAGAAATTTTTGCACAAGAAACACTTCCCATGCCACTGATAGGATTTTGTGAGTACTATTCTGCTTCTGTTTAAGAATTGCAGTGATTGAGGTAAGATCACAAAACCAAAAATTCTGTATTGGAAGGAATCTCAGAATCCATTCAATCCAACCTGTTCCAAAACAGAAATTCTCTCTGCAACATATCTAACAAGTGGTTATTAAGCCTTCACTTTAAAATCTCTAGTTAGGGAAAACCCACTTCTTCCTAGGGCAGCATATTTCACTTTGGCTTAGCACTATTTCTTAAAAGGGCAGCTACATAGTACAGTGAATGGAGTGCCAAGCTTGGAGTCAGGAAGAATTATCTTTGTGAATACGAATCCAGCCTCAGACACTTACTAGCTGTGTTACTCTGGTCAAGTCACTTAACCCAGTTTGCCTCAGTTCCTCATCTAAAAAAGAGATCTGAAGAAGGAAATGGCAAACCATTCTAGTATCTTTGCCAAGAAAACCCCAAATGGGATCATAAAGTGTTGGACATGACTGAAAAATGACTCAATAACAATTCTTAGGAGGTGTTTCATTACATCAAGGTTATATCTGGCTCTTTTCCATTTCTATATGTTGCTCTTAGTATTATCCTAAGGCAAGTTAAGCAAATCTAATTATTATCCTACCTGACAGCTCTTTAAATCACAAAATTGAGTTTAAAGGGATTTTAGTGCCTATCTAGTACAATCCGTACTTGAGAAGGAATCCACTCAACTGAAAAGTAGTAATTCTGATTTTGTTTGATGACTTTTTTTTTAGTGAGGCAATTGGGGTTAAGTGACTTGCCTAGGGTCACACAGCTAGTAAGTGTTAAGTGTCTGAGTTCAGATTTGAACTCAGGTACCCCTGACTCCAGGGCCGGTGCTCTATCCACTGCACCACCTAGCTGCCCTGTTTGATGACTTTTGATGGAAGAGTGACCTCCTACTGCCTGAAGCAGCCCATTTCTCATTGGAACAGCTCTAATTGCTAAGTTTTCCTCCCTAACATCATACTTATATTTACCTCTTTCCCCCTTTCATTCATTGCTCCTATGATGGAACCTTTCAAACAACCTAGAAAAAAGGAATAATTCTTCCTCACTCTAGGGTGCAAATAATCAAAGATTAGCTATTTTGTCTCTAAGTATTTTTCTTCATTCAATACACTGTAAACAGCTCCAGTTTCTTCATCTATTATTCCTGTCACATTGCCAAAAGGTCCATCATCATCCTGGTTGACTTTCTTTTGATGCTCTTAAGCTCAATAATGTCTTTTCTACCTAAAATGTTTTCTACCTAAAAGCTAAATAATAGACATGGTCTGATGACGGCAGAGTATGTCATGAATACTGAGGCTTCTAGGTAGTGCAGTGTATAGCACATTGGACTTGGAATCAGGAAGACCTGAGTTCAAATTTAGCCTCAGAAACTTAAAAACATTGTAAACCTGGGCAAGCAATTCAAAAACTATCTGTGGCAGAACCAAGAAGGTGGAGGAAAGGCAGTAACCTCTTGGAGATCCTCATATAATCACTCCACAAAACTTCCAAATAATGACATAAAACAATTCCTAGAGCAGCAGAATCAACAAAACAATGGTGTGAGATCATTTTCCAGCCAAAGATGGGTAGAAGGTTGGCAGGAAAGGTCTGTTGTACCGAGGTGGTAGTGGAGCACAGACCCAGGCCACACCAACACAGATCCAGCCAAAGGAAAGCTACAGCAGAGAAAGAGACCTCCAAAGCTTCTGAATCACCTACAGCTGTGGTTGTTTCCAAAACTCAGATAAAGTCTAGTAAAAGGGTCAAGCGGCTGGCTGGGATGAGATTACAGGGTTTGCTGCAGGCATTGAGGTGGAATTTGGTTGTTTTGCCCATTCTGGGAATCAGAAAGCTGTCTTGAGTGGTGGGCTCAGGTGGGGATGGGGCACAGGCAAGCAAAAAGCTACCAACCATAGTGAGACACAATTCTGTTTCTGGGTTAAAGAGCAAGCAAGCCTGAGGTTATTTAAAGACCAGAGCACAGGCCAGGGGAGTGAAAAAACTGCCTTTCCTTAAATTGATCCACCTGGGACTCCCTGAACCTAGGGACAGTGTGCGCTGGAGGCAATGCTCCACTTTAAGGAGTTAAAAGTCAAGATATAGGCTAGCAAAATGAACAGACAGAAAAAATGTGAACCATAGAAATTTTCTTTGTTGACAAGGAAGATCAAAATACACCCTCAGAAGTAGATAACAAAGCCAAAGCTCCTACATCCAAAGCTTCCAAGAAAAATATGAATTGGTCTCAGCCCGTGGAAGTAATCAAAAAGTACTTTGAAGATAAAGTAAGGGAGGTCAAGAACAAGATGTTTGTTTGTTTTTGCTGGGCAATTTGGGTTAAGTGACTTGCCGAAGGCCACATAGCTAGTAACTGTTAAGAGTCTGAGGTCGGATTTGAACTCAGGTCATCCTGACTCCAGGGCTGGTGCTCTATCCACTCTGCCACCTAGCTGCCCCTCAAGTACAAAATGGAAAGAAAAATGTGAGTGATTCAGGAAAATCATGAAAAAAATATCAACAGTTTGAAAAAACAAATGGAAAAGCTCTCTGAAGATAATAATTGCTTAAGAATTAGGATTGAACAAATAGAAGTGAATAGAAGTGAATGACTTTATAAGAAGTCAAGATACAATAAAGCAAATCCAAATGAATGAAAAAATAGATGGCAATGAAATATCTCCTTCAGAAAACAGCTGATGTGGAAAATAGATCAAGGAGAGATAATTTGAAAAGCATAGGACTACCTGAAAACCATGATCAAAAACAGAGTTTAGATATCATCTTCTAAGAAATTATAAAGGAAAATTGCCCCTATATTCTAGAAGAAGGAGCTAAAATAGAAATGGAAAGAGATCCAAAAAAAAAGAAAGAAACTCCATGGGATATTAGAGCCAATTTCCAGAGCTTCCAGGCTAATGAGAAAATATTGCAAACAGATAGAAAGAAACAATTCAAGTGCTATGAAGCCACAGTCAGGATAACACAAGATCTAGCAGCTTCTACATTAAAGGATCAGAGGGCATGGAATATGATATTTTGAAGGGCAAAGGAATTAAGATTACAACCCAAAATCACCCACCCAGCAAAACTATTTAAAATCTTTCAGGGGAATAAATGGGATTTCAATGAAAAAGTGAACTTTAAGACATTAAACAGGAAAAGGAAATCATGAGGGATTTTAAAAGGTTAAACTGTTTACATCCCTACATGGGAAGATGATACTTCTGACTCATAAGAACCTTCTCAGCACTAGGGCAGCTGAAAAGTATAAATTTGGACAGAGGTCATAGATAGGAATTCATTATTAAGGGATGATATCTGTAAAGAAGTTATTGTTTGTTCATTGTTTTTTGTTTTGTTTTACTTTTTTGGTGGAGCATTCAGGGTTGTGGGGCATGCCTAGTGTTGAGCAGTTGGGGAGTGTCTTGTGTCTGAGGCAGGATTGGGCTTTGGGTCATCCTGGGTCTAGGGAAGGTGCTTTGTACACTATGTCACCTAGCTGCTCCATGAAGACATCTTTAAAATAAAATTAAGGGGGTCAGCTAGGTGGCACAGTGGATAAAGCACTGGCTCTGGATTCAGGAGGACTTAAGTTCAAATCTGTCCTCAGACACTTGACACTTACTAGCTGTGTGACCCTGTGCAAGTCACTAAACCCTCATAGCCCTGCAAAAAAATAATTATATTAAATTAAATTAAGGGGTGAGAGGATTTCACTGGGAGAAAGGGAAAGGGAGAGGTGGAACAGGGCATAGTATCTCACATAAAAGAAGCAAGAAAAAGCTTATGGAGTGGAGAGGAAGATGGGAGAGGAGTGGGGGAGTGAATGAGCCTTACTCTCATTAGAAATGACTCAAAGAGGGAATAATATACACACTCAAGTGGGTATAGTAATATATCTTGCCTTGTGGGGAAGTGGGAGGGGAAGGGGATAAAGTGGGATGGGGGAAGGAAGGGAGGGCATATTGGGGGAGGGGTAGCGAGAAGCAAAACCCTTTTGAGGAGGGATAGGGCAAAAGAAGATAGAAAATAGAGTAAATATCATGGGGAGCAAATAAGATGGAGAGAAACAAAGTTAGCAATAGTACCTGGGTGGGGGGGAATTTGAACCAAATCGCCATGTAAGATGCCGATGAGGATGAGGATTATGATGTTTGATGGTGGTGATAGTGGTACTTACTTTGCTGCACTATTTTGAAGAAAATTCTTTGTCAGGTATAAGGTACTATTTAAATGTTAGCTATTATTGTTGTAATAATCAACCTAATGTGTGTTTTATAAGGAAGGCTCCCTTTAAAATCCTATATAAATGTAGTTTACTATTTTAAAAAAAAAGATGAACAGGATACTATCAGAAAATCCTGGAAATACTTACATGAACTGATGCAAAGTGAAATGTACTGTATACAAAATGACAGCAATATTGTAAGTTAAACTGCTGCAAATGACTTAGTTATTTTCAGCAATGCAATGATCCAAGACAACCCTGAAGGACTTATGAAAAATGAAATCCATCTACAAAGAAAAAACTGATGGTACCTGAATAAGACAGAAGTATATTTTGTTGTTGTTAGTTCCTTTTTCTAAAGTTTTTTTTTTATTTGCTATGTTTTACACTACTGTACATGTATAACATATTGAATTGGTTGAGTTCTTAAGGGAGCAATAGGAAGGATAAGAATTTAGAACAAAGTTTTAAAAACAGATGTTACAATTTGTTTTTACATGTAAAGTTGTGAAAATTCTAAATAAATTAATTTATCTATTTATTAAAAAAAAAACCTACCTACCCCAGTGTAATCATGTGCAAAATGGGTATAATATATAACAACTATCTCACAGGGTTGTTCTTAAAATGAAACAGTTTTTGTAAAGTGTTCTGCAAAACATGAAGTGCTGTATAATTTTAGTTATTATTATTGTATTTGCCATTCCCCAAAATGTTGCCTCTCAGTAGTCCTCATTCATGTAGTTGCCCTCATATTCTACTAAAGCCAATGGATATTGTTTTCAGAAGAAATTAAAAGTCAAACAAAACAAAACAAATACCACCTCTTTAAGGAAGTCTGTGTTATGTTGTACTTATGAAGTTGATTTTTTGAAGTCAGGTATAAGACATTAGTTTTATTCCTCGTAAATTTCATCTTAAAATAGGTTCAGCATTCTAGGCTCTTCAGGTCTTTGGGGATTTAGAAGTGAATGAAGCCCTTTGAAAACCACTATATAAGTATATCTCTCATCATCATCATTATATTAGTCACCATATGTGTTGATGCACCCCACCCAGATTTGAGTCATGTGTAAATTGGATAAAAATGCCATCAATGTCACTAATATCCAATCATTACAATATAACTCACTAAAAATATTAAATATCATAGGACTAATCATAATTCCCTGGGTTACCATCCTGGTGACTGCCTGACAGTTTAACATGGAACAAAAGACAATGACCCTTCTCCTCTGGTTATTCGACAAGTTCTCAATAAATCTAACATATAGTATCATTTCCTCAACATCTCTAAATCATTTCCTACAACAAATACCAGGTATATTTATCAAATACTTTACAAAAATCTAGTAAAGTATATTGAGATTTCTATTATTTCACATTTTAGTAACCCTATCAAAAACCAAAATACAATTAGTCTGAAAGGAGGTGATCTTGATGAAGTAATGTAAATACTTTGTGATAATTGCCTACTTTTCTTGATGTTCATTTAATTCTATTCTATATTTTACCAATATTGAAAGTCAAAAGCACTGACAAATACTTGAAAACAGAGTAGTCTTAGTCTGGTCTAGACCTGTGCTTTCATCAATATAAGAAATTCACAGTTAATATATTATCCCCCCTCCCCTCAATGTAGATCAGTAACTGTTCTTCAGTTTATTACCCCTGAAAGCTGTCTAGCTCAGGATCATGAAACTAAAAGTCTTGTAAGGGAGACTTGCATTCTATGTAGTACTCTGCCTGGTTTCTGTGTTGTTTCCCAACTGATTTGGTTAATTCCTCATTCTTTTTCAGAGTGTATTCTACAGTAAACGCCAATAAAATGATTTCTTCTGTTTATACCTCTGCTCATCTTCACACAAATATTATCCACTATGCTTCCTCCTTTTGTTTTGTAGATCTTCTTTCTATCTTTTAAGCAGCACTTTAATTTTTTTATACTACTTTACAAATAGTATCTCATTTATCCTCTCAATATCCCTGGGAAGTAGGTATTATTATTCTTGTTTTACAGATGAAACAGAGGTTAAGTGACTTGTCTAGGATTATACTACTAGTATCTGAAACTACATTTGAACTTGTCTTCCTGATTCTAGGAACATGCTTCATCCTCTATGCCATCCAATTGCCTCATAATTCTAGCATTTTCACTCATGAGCCCTCATAAGATGCTTACCATTTATTATCCACCAGAAGCTTTAATAAGCTTTAAGAAAAGATTATTTACTGAGAAATTATAGCAAGAATAGTAATTAATAATATAAAGTGGGGTATTCATTCCTCCTGCAAACATAATGTACCTGAGGAAAGTAGATTAAATTTTAAATGTTAGTAATGAGGTACACCTGTAGAAAATGTGTGGCCATAGTATCAACTTACAATTCCTGGTGTAACAGTCCTTTTCTCGCTTTGTGAATTCATGATAAAGTTTCCCTTAGGTTTAGCTCTCTGCTGACCTCAAAGTATTACTGCCCTCCTACATGTACTCTAAGGTTGCTGCTGGGTTGTTTCCTGACTCTTGTGGCTACTGCTATGTCAGTGAACACATATAATTCTAGTCAGTGGTAGCACTTACGATGGAACTTCAGATCTCCTGAACTCACACATTAACTTGAGGATCAGGAGTATGTGTGTGTGTGTGTGTGTGTGTGTGTATCAACACAGAGATAGAGATACACACAAAAAAAGAGAAATATAGGAGTGAATAAAGCACCAGCCCTGAATACAAGAGGACCTGAGTTCAAATCTGACCTCAGACACTTGTCACTTCTTAGCTGTGTGACCCTGGGCAAGTTACTTAACTCTCATTGCCCTGAAAAACCAAAAAAACCCAAATCAAAACAAAAAAGAAAGACACACACACAGAGACAGAAAGACAGACAGACAGACAGACAGACTTTCTATTGTGGTGGGTAAAAAATGAAATGATGAAGGTAACGTTTGAGCTATTGAGCATATTAGTTGAAAGTAACTGAAGGGATTAGAACTAGTGGTAGTGGCAGCTGAGTGAACCACGCTGACTTCCTCTTGTAACTATATTTGAAGTCTAGTTTAGGCACCTTTCTAATTAATTATGACTCTTTAAATTTATGTCTTATAAGAAGTCTTTATTCAATAGTGAAAATTGTGATTAAGTCTTATTGTATTGTTTGAACATAACCCTGTGTGGCTAGGACACTGAACCACCTCTATCTGCGACTTAGAGACCCTTGACTAAGGATCTATGCTGTCCTGACCAGAAACCCAGTCAGATCCAAAGATTGGTGTGAAGAGTTGTCCTACAATTATACATTTCAAGCAATCCATATGTTTTAGCTGAAAACTGACACTACACCAGTAAATCAGTTATTGTTTCCCTGTTCCTTTGATTGAATACAAACACTTGTAGGGAGCATGCCACCTCTTTTTCTGATTTTAGGAAATTTCACATGTTCATTCAACCCCTCCCAATATGAGAAGTCCCCAATCCTTACTCCAATTAGGAATCATTAGATTACCTAATTTTGTTTTCTAGTTAATTGGGGTTTTTGTATTCAATACTAAAAAAGACAAATGATGGTTTCTTGTTCATATATAGGCTTAGCTAGGTGGCTCAGATGTCCTTTCCAACTCTGAGATGCTGTAATTCTGTTACTATACAAATCTGGCCTAGAAATAGACACACTTATCTGCCAAAGAAAACTTTTTTCTTTTTTAATTAAGAGGAGTTCCTTTTCTTCTGTTATGTGCCTGCTATGAATTTGCAATAGCAATAATCTGATAATTGAATTATACAAGATGCAAAATTTAGGATAATGTATATAAAAATATACATAGATTTATGTCTTAGAAATATTTAACAGTGGGGGGTGGCTAGGTGGTGCAGTGGATAAAGCATCGACCCTGGATTTAGGAGTACCTGAGTTCAAATCCAGCCTCAGATACTTGACACTTACTAGCTGTGTAATCCTGGGCAAGTCACTTAACCCCCATTGCCCTGCAAAACAACAAAAACAACAACAACAACAACAACAACAAAACAGAAATATTTAACAGTAATCAAGTCCAACTCCCTTTTTTACAGAAGGAAAAAAACAAAAACGAAGACCCAGATAGGTGGAGAGAATTTCTTAAAAACACATAAGAAATAAATAAAATAAGTATTTCAACTCAGATGTTATGATTTGTCTAGGATTCTTTTGACTATGTTATTCAATAAATATTTATTAAGTACCATCCATATTCCAGGTAGTGTTCCAAGTGACAGGGATACAAAAAGAGTCAAAAGAAATTCTCAGCCCTCAAGGATATCATAATCTATTGGAGGAGAGAACAAATACATATATATAAATAAGCTATATTTGACAATATTCATGACTAAGTCATGTTGCTTCATCTAAAATATGTTTTTGTTTAGGTTTAGGTTTTGTTTAGGTTAGGGAAATATATGTATTTGTTTATCACCAAATTTTGTGAAAGATGAGTTGTAGAAATAGTAAAATAATAGAAGAATTATAGAGAAATCTATATACAGAAAAATAATTGTAAAATATTATGATGCAAATTATTGAGCAAATCTGTTATTTTATTCAGTGTCATATTATGACAAATTTCTTTTTAATTACATAATTTATACAGTATATTGAGTGGTTTCCTTAATGTAGTAGTTACTTTATGAGGCTATACATTTATTGTGAAGATGTTCCATTTTCATTTGTTTGGTTTTTTGTTTTGTTTTTTGTAGACAATGGAGGTTAAGTGACTTGCCCAGGGTCACACAGCTAGTAAGTGTCAAGTGTCTGAGGCCGGACTTGAACTCAGGTACTCCTGAATCCAGGGCTGGTGCTTTAACCACTGCGCCATCTAGCTGCCCTGATGTTCCATTTTTGAGACATTTATTTTTGAGTCCTCTTTTGATAATTTAAGAAAAACCAAGTCATATTCTTTTGTATATCACCACTGCTATGAGAAATTTAGTCTTTTGGAGTATATTTGATTTTTTAAAAGAGCCAAAGGTCATTTAGAGTTCATGGATATCTAACTATATAATTCCATTTTACCAAAACATAAAGTACATGGACATTATTATGGGGAAGTTAGGTGCCACAGTGAATAGAATGTTGGATCTGAAGTCATGACAACTCATTTTTGTGAGTTCACATCTGGCCTTAGACACTAACTAGCTATGTGACGCTGAGCAAGTCACTTAACCCTGCTTGCCTCAGTTTCTTCATCTATAAAATAAGTTGGACAAGGAAATGGCACACCACTTCAGTATTTTTGCCAAAAAAAAAAAATAGGGTCGAAAAGAGTTGGACAGGACTGAACAACAAGTATTTTTAAACTGGTTTTCTTGAATGGCTTCTTAACTGACTCTGACAGCTTTCTGTATAAAAATAACCAAATAATGTCAGAGAAAAAATAAGAAATCATATTGACTTTATTATCTTAGACAAAATCAAGTCATGACATGGAAAAATATAATTAAAAATATAAGTTATAACTATTTTGATGGCTTCCACAAAACTTTAAAAATTGAAGAAAGTTCTTAAAGATATATGTAGTTGTCTTTTAAAGTACAACGATTATTTTACACACTGAAACAAAATGTTTTGTCGGTCCTTCTGTCTGTCTGTGATCTTTCCAATTGTAAAGCTATAGAGCAGGAGACGTTTGTAATATTTTCTCGAAAAGACTTCTTGGCATTTTTTAATTGACTTTAAAGAAATCTCATGTTTACTGTCTTTTTATTCTAATGCTACTTTCTTATCATGTATATACCCTCATGGCTTTATCCACTTGTTTAGTGATTTTTGAGTGTGACAGAGCCTGAAATTTATAATTTTTCCAACCATAAGTCAGAAAGAAGATAACCATTGCTGACCCCAATTATAGTTAAGATTTGAACAGACATTCATATGTGCTGAATGATTTGGTCTGTAATGACAATAGATATATTTATGATTTTTTTTCTTTTTCTACTTCCCTGAAGCTACACACTGACCAAGATAAAGGAGATGGAAATTTAAAATACATATTAACAGGAGATGGGGCTGGCAGTCTGTTCATTATAGATGAAAATACAGGCGATATTCATGCTGCGAAGAAATTAGACAGAGAAGAAAAATCCTTATATGTGCTACGTGCCAAGGCTATAGACAGGAAGACTGGAAGGCAAGTGGAGCCTGAATCTGAATTCATCATTAAAATCCATGATATCAATGACAATGAACCAAAATTTACAAAGGACTTATATACTGCTAGTGTTCCAGAAATGTCTGGGGTCGGTAGGTATAAAATTATTCTTATATATAATTTAATATTCTTTGGTTAAGGAAACTATAATTGATAGGTATGTGTGATTGTTGTTTATAATAATAGATATAAAATTATTTCATAGCTATTTGATTTCTTATTTATTTAAATTCAACCTAGCTAATTTTTTTGTTTGTTTTTTCCCCACAAGGCAGCTGACAAAATATCTATTCAAAGAAACAGACAATAGTAGGGGGAATGAGAATTGTGATTTCATCTGGCAAGCAGTGAAGGATATTTTTTTTCTACCAACATGAATTAGCACTTATGAGGAAGAATGGTGGTATAGTGGATAATGTGCTTGACCTGGAATCTGAATGATCTACCATAAACACTAGATGTGTGACCCTAGGCAAGTCACTTAACCTCTATGTACCTCAATTTTCTTCATCTATAAAATATGGATGATAATACCACCTCCCTTGTAGGCCTGGGTTTTTATGAGAATCAAATGAAATAATTTCAAAAGGCTTAACATAGTGCCTGACACATAGTAAGCACTCTTGATAGATAGATAGACAGATAGATTGATAGATAGAAGATAGATAGATAGATAAATTTATAATATATATGTAGTATATATACACACAAACATATATATATATACACACACACACAAGTTGTTATCATCATCATTATCACCACCACCACCACCACCACCACCTATTTTGCATGTATGCACAAGCAAAGACAACAAAAATTAGGTTCTAGCCTGTCATAGTGATGTGGAAAATCACATGTAGCCTCTGACCTTGTCTGTCTCAAAGAGACCTGGCCTTGTTGTGTTCCAGCTACAGCTGCAGGCCTGTAATCTCTGCCTTCTGACCTTGTCTGTCTCAGACAGACTCTGGCCTTAAGGTATCCCTGCTTTGTTCAGTGAATAACTGACCTCATGTACATTTGATAAACTTGCCATTATACCACCACTACTCTTTTTGTATATAATCAGGTGGGCTACAAGACTCAGAGCCCATTGTAGGAGGCTTGAAACCCCACTTTGGGTCTGCAGGTAATAAACTCTCTCCACCTCGAGTACCTGACTATTTTCTATGTCAATTGTGCAGTAGCAATAGTATTCATATTGCTTTAGTACATACAAGATATTAATTCAAGATGAAATAGATAAAAAAACATACAATTCTAGAAATATTTGAGAAAAAATTAGACATCTTCTCTTACAGACCATTATGTTTGCACATCTTACAATGCATGAATATATTTTTCCCTTTTAATCTTCACAATAACCCTGTGAATACAGCTGTTTTCCTTGTAACTCTGGGGTGAAAATAAACTGCAAGATTCTAAAATCAAGATAGGCTAAAGAATGGGGTGAGAACACAGATCTTATTTTAAAATAAAATAAAAATGAACCCATGTTTTATGTATAGTATCATAGTAAAATTCTCTAATATCACAGAAAGACTCATGGACAATGGTCCTAATCATTTACAGTACGGCATTCCAAATTGACAAAGAAAACCTGTGCATATACCTTAACTAGTACAAAAGGGCCCTAGATGCTAGAATTTTCAAGAAACTATCCCTTTTAAGTTTCTTCAATGGCTCCTGATTCTGAGTAGCATAAGGAATTGAAGTACTAATTGTAATTCATTTAAAGACTGAGAAGTAAAAATATTTCTTAAAAGTCATAAAACCGGGGCAGCTAGGTGGCACAGTGGATAAAGCACAGGCCCTGGATTCAGGAGGACCTGAGTTCAAATCCGGCCTCAGGTACTTGACACTTACTAGCTGTGTGACTCTGGGCAAGTCACTTAACCCCAATTGCCCAGCCAAAAAAAAAAAAAAAAAGTCTTAAAACCCATTGTTTGAGGCTATATTCTTTTTCTTAAAAAAGAAAATAGAAAAGAAAGTGTTTTACCCTTTGGTAATAACAAAATAAACATGTTTCCAATCAAATGCTATGGTATTCCTTCTTTTTTGTGAGCCACCTCCCCTTATATTAAGGGGCAGTTTATATAGAATTAACTTCTATGGACTTCTGAGGGCTGGTACACTTCCCCAACCCTTTCAAGTGTCTCCCTCTAAATTTTTTCCAGGTCTGTGTGGTTGTTCCACTTCTTTTGCTAAATATCACTTTGGCTGCTTATTCTTTCTTTTAAGCCACTCTCCAATAAAGCAGTCCTCCTAATGTTTTAATATTATTGCTATTATTATGATCATCACCATCTCCATATTATTGTCATTATCATAGCATGGTTTCTGGACCTATGATTTCTTTAGCATAAGGAATTCACTGTGAGGAACCTCCATTAACCAAGGCAGAATCATCACTGCTGTTCAATTTAAATTCTTAGAGAATCCCTTAGGAGCCTAAGGGTTTAAATGATTTACCTTGTTTCACACAACTGTTACATGTCAGGGACAGGTATTAAACACGAGTTCATCCTGAAACCATGTCTAGATTTCTATCCACTATGACATGCTACTCCTTAAGAGACTAAATTTTGGCAAATAATAATTCACCTGAATCCAAACTAGCCCTAAGTTTCTAATGCCTAATCACAGGCTATTTTTAAATGTTAATATTAACCAAGGGCACATTTCAAGTGGTCAAGATAGAAACTCTTGAATAATTTTCTGATATGCATTCTCCAAAGACAAGTTATGAAAATTAGTCTTTTTAGTTCTGGAACCCTTGTTTCAATCAAGGCCTTCCCATGCTAGATCCAATAGAGCTTTAAAGATAGTGGGCAAGATAGAGATTAAATTTTTCAAAGAGATATTGCTGTGGGCTATAAGTTTGCTTATGTAGGGTAGATATCCCTGTATAGGCTAAGATATCCACCTGTGTAAATGAGATATTTGATTTTCATAGAAATAATGATTTGTATAACTTCATGTGTGAGGTCTGATGGAGAACTGGAAGTTGATTACTGTGAGAACACTCAATAAGTAAGCAACTACCTGCTGACACTGGCAAATCACTTAGTCTAAATAGTCTAACTCCTTTACATTAAGAAGAGTCAGACCCAGCGATATGGAGTGACTATTTCAAAGTCACACAGCAAACTTTCTCTTGGAAAGAGTCAGTTTGGGAGTCAGAAGGTTAGGGGTTAAATTCCTGTTCTGCCATTTACTACCAGGGCAACCTTGTGGTCAACCAATCTATCAAAAATATTGATTAAATTTTCAAATATGTTTCAGAAAGATCCTAGAATAGCTTACTGCTAAAGTTAGTTTTTTTTCTCTAAATCTATGATCGTGTAATTCACAGATATTTCTCTCCTTATTCATTTGTATGTGAAATAATTTTTAAGTATCTTACCTAAAGGCAAACTTCCTAAGTCCCTTGCTTACAAATAGATAACTTTATTAAAAATACAATTAGAAATATTTAATTTTGTTATCATATTTCTAACACAACCATGAGCATATATGACCAAAAGAAACTCCATGGGCCAATATATTAGCATATTGTCTTCAGAGAGAGTATTGACCCTTTCGTGTCATGGGAAATATGCTATATATACAGTTAAGAGTGCTCCACTTTATCTACAATATTAAAAGTAATTTGCTATAGTTCTAGGCTGCTTTTCTTCTAGCTGTAGTAATATCAGTGTAGTAGAAATAGTAGTAGTGATTGTAGTCATAGTAGTAATAGTTATAGAAGTATACTAGTAACAGTAGTAGCAGTAATACTACTAATAGTATTACTACTAATAGTTTAACACATAGGAACACATTTTAGCCAATATAGCAAGCCACCTACAATAAAAAAAAAAATTCATCTGAATTTCCAAATAATTGCATTAGTCAATCATTTTCAGTTATGTATGATTAATCTTTGTAAATAATTCTAAGACTGCCTTTCATAGTGAAGTATCATTTCATTTTCTAAAATATCAAAGACTCTATAGGTCACATTCTGAAGGGCTTAATGAATTTCACTTGGATGATACTGCCCTCTTCTCCCTTTGCTAATATATATGCTAATTGTATACATGATAATTTTGCTACAAATATAAATACCAAATTAGCATTTCTACCTTCCCCATATTTTTTCTAAATTTGGACAAATATACCTGTAGTGCATAAACTTGAATGTTTTTGCAAGCTTACTTTCAGATTCACAAATAAATTCCTCTAAAAATATGTATATAATTATGTAGTATTTTCTTTTTTGCCCTTTGAGCAAAATACATTGGGGCAAAATTATAACATTGCTTAATACAAGGGGTTCCCTGAGGACAAAGATAATGCTATATTTATCTCTATGTCTCCCTCGGGGCCCAACAACAGTTTTTGCTAGAGAATAGATAAATAATTATTGTTCATTGAATTGAACTAAATCAGTATATGAAAAAAAACACAGAAAGAATATAGTCTGCAGGCATATTCCTTTTCTCCAACATCATCTTTGACAAGAGGTCTCCTATTTAGTATATGAAGTCACAGTCAATTTAACATTAAATTTTCAATGCAAAGGGCAACAGTTATTTTTCCACAGAACAACTTGAAACTTGTATGAGACCAGATCATTTGAGACAGTTTCAAAAATAGCCATTTCAAATTAGCAATTGGACCTTTCAATTTTCAATTTGGTTTAGTTTTCCAAATAGAATGATTTCAATAGTGAGGAAACTATGTATCTTTTAATTTATAGACATGGTATGAACATTTTATATAAAGAATTTTATTGATATTACTGAGATTATTTAAACTCAAACAATTTAAAATATTTGCTCATTATCTTCTGCACATATTCAGGCTACTAACATTAATCAGTGTTTCCTACATTCTAAGCAAGACACAAAGACTCAGAGAGCTTGGTTTTTCTTATTTTGTCACATGGTTAGTTTTGATTTGGGGATTTGGGGAAGATTTTTTTTTTATCAGCAACATAAGAAATTTGTCTAAGCCATTATGACACAATAATAGCCAACATATAAGACTTTTTCACCGTATCTTAGATAAATGAATTTATTTAATACAGTAACACATTTCCTATCACTACCACTCTCTTCCAAATTGGAATTATTTTCTTCCATCTTCAGGCCATCCATTGGTTTTTGTTCTCTTATAGTCTAAGAAACTAAATAATTTATTCTTTCATTTTAAACTTGGCTTAAGGGTTTGCAATTTTTTATTCCATGGAGTTGCTTCTTCCTGACTTCCTTTTTCCAAGGTTACTTTTGTTAAGGGCTAAAATTCTAGCTAAACTGTCTAAAATATCTAATGAGTGGTCACCAATAAATTATAAGCTTTAGCAAGAGTTAGACTTTTAAGCATTTATTAAGGCCCATTTCTAGCTCCCCTCTCCACCAGAGTCCAGAGGAAAGACCGCGAGACTGATCGCCAGTCTCTTCCTTCCTCCTCCCACTAGCCCGCATCACTTCCTGACAAAGAAAAGACTCCTGGTCTTGTCCTCATGGGAGGAACTCTTCTACAGTAAGTCTCCAGAAGGTGGCGTCATTCCAATCGTTACACTTTTAAGATATTAAAGAAAGCATTAATTGTGTTGGTAAGATATTATTTCTGAGCCTTTAGAAAATGTCCCATTTTCACAGTGTTTGTGGGCAATGTAAAAAATTAAAGGACTCCAGTAGGAAAAGAACTGAAGTGAGATTGTTATCTGCATCATCATATATGCTATTTATATAATTATTCTCTGTTTTGGAATAATTTTGATAAGTTTTATGTTCAGGTGATTCACAGGATCTCTGTAGAAAACAGCCTACCAGTCTAACACATATTCAACAGAGAGATTACAGAGTGATTCAGGGAATGGAGTTTTATATAAAAAGCAGGAAATTGCTTACTATTATTACAGGCAGAAACATTTCCCCCTCTTTCTTCCTCAGTTTCCCTTTAGTGTAGGCAAATTGTATGTGTGTATGTGTGTATGTATATTTGTACGTGTGTATTTGTGTATATGTGTGTGTATTCCTTACCTCACAGGTGGAACATTTATCAAAGGTTAGACAGTACACAAATGTATTATTCCTCATAGAAAGAGATGGGAAATGTAGTTGTCAGTACAATTATGTACATCACTGGATCATCACACTGGGAAATGGATTGTAATGACAAATAACATATTTTCTGCAAGAAGAAATTATATTCACAATCAAATGTGACTTACAAAGGTGTTTGTAAATGAAATATCGAAATTGTGTTTTTATTCTTTGTAGAAATCTGGGTACAACAGAAAATTTGACTATTACTATAGCCCAATAAATGCAGCTACGAGAAGGTATAATGTAATGGATCAGGTCTAAAAGAGTTACATGATTTTGTAGCTTATATTTCACATGCTCTCATTATGTAGACGCAATAAAGAACTTAAGTTAATCGACAAAATTAAATCTGTCATTTCTGCCCTTCTTTCTCTCTCCCCCTCCTTCCTTCTCTCTCAAAATTTTTCTTAAATATCCATCTATAAGATATCTAGGAAGCTGCATCATAATAACATCCATGTAATAGTTCAGGTTTATAAGGCACTTTGCCAAAATTGGCTTATTTAATCCTTACAATAACCCAGAAATCTGGGTGTAATTCATACCTCCATTTTTTCTAACTTTGTGATTTAATTACTGTAGGAAGATGTAGTTGAGAAACTGCTTCTAACAAGGAGTACAAATAGTTCAAATGGCTCCTTCAGGATCAGAGAGTTCGTATTTGTAAAAGTCAGGACTTGAAATAATTCTTGATTCCATGGTCAGATCTCTAGTACTTATTTAATACTGCCCCCATTTTCACATTTTACAAATGTGGAGACTGATCTTCAGACAAGTGACTCACCCTAAGGTCATATTCAAACTCATGCCTTTTGCCTTTGCCCAAAGCTCTATTTACTACAGTGCTTCTCTAAACTGTTGATATAGGGAAGGGGGAGAGGACAACCATTTAGTAAATGTGTACTATAAGCTATTATTATACCAATTTTGCCATTGAGGAAATTGAAGAAAACAGAGTTTAAGTGACTTGCATAGGGTCATATAGCTATTAAGTGTCTGAGGCTGGTTTTAACTGAGGTCTTCCTGACTTCAGACATGGCACTCCAACCTCTGTGTTAGCTTGTTTTTTCTATATAAGCTTAATAAAAGAGATGTATTTCAATATTTCATGGTTATGTGAATATAATAGACATATGCACAAAAAGGAAATTATCAAAACTTTTTTTCCAGACTCTCCTTTATTTGATTCATAACAAAATCAGCGTTCCTATTGTTTCTCATCTTATTTACAAAAATAGTTAAAAGTCCATAAATAAAGACCAGCAGGAAGCCTATAAGTGTTGTATTCAGCATTGACTATTCTTCTCCACTTAGCAATCATTACATTATTTGAAAATTACACATATACTATATTCAGTGGGGAAATCTTTTCCCTTCACACTACTTCAAACAGATTAAAAATGAGGTAGAATTAAATCACATTACATCCTTCCCTGTGGTAAGATCTTCTTATGATTATTCAATATATAATTGTGTGCATAACCAGATTAATCCAGTTTAATAAAAATAGACAGGATAAAGAACTGTGGAATCCATATGCAGATTGAACCATACTATTTCTACTTTTTTGTTTTTCTTTTTTGAGGTTTTTCCCTTTTGTTCTCATTCTTCTTTCATAGCATGTCTAAAGCAGAAATGTGTTTAATGTGATTGTATAGATATATAACCTATATCGGATTGCTTGTTGTCTTGCGGAGGGGGGAGGGAGGGGATAAAGGGAAAAAAATTTGGAATTAGAAATCTTATAAAAACAAATGTTGAAAACTATCTCTACATGTAACTAGAAAATAATAAAACACTTTTATGATTAAAAAAATAGACAGGAAAAGTGAGGAAAGGAGAGGTATTCTTATCAGTTTACAGAATAACTTTCATTACAGTGAATGTTAGTATTTGTCAAAAACAGGACTTCACGATTCCCTGATTTAATGCTTACTGATCATAGACTACCAAAAAGATTTTCCAATTCATTATTTCAAATTTTGATGTATTCACATATGTTTTAATGTATGTGTCTGTGGTGGGGGCACTCTTTCTTTAGGTACATCTGTTATCCAAGTTATGGCAACAGATGCAGATGATGCAAACTATGGAAATAGTGCCAAAATAGTGTACAGCATACTTCAAGGGCAGCCATATTTTTCAGTGGACCCAGAATCTGGTAAGAAAATAATATTTGATGTAATCATTTTAGAAACAGATATCCAAATGAGTTCCTCTTCATATCTTTAATGCTTTTCAATAATTTAAAGCACATTCATATTGTTTAAAAAATACATTGAATATGTGACACAAAGTACTTCCACATCACCAAGGGGAGTGTCTTCCTCTTTAAAAAAAAAGTACATTACTTTTTAAATGCCATTCTACTGTAATATAACTTCTTGTGAGTCAATTTAAACTATAAAAGCAAAAGTTTAATAGAGTTTCATTCAAATAATTGAAACAGGAGCCAATCTAAGAAAGAGAGAAACCCTGAAGCTTGTGACAATTTCTAAAATGAAACAAGAACATTTGGCTGAAAGATTTGCATTGACTGAAAAGCTAATGTTTGTTATGAAAAGGATAATTAAATTGATTTAGCAAAGACCATATACTGAACAATGGCAGGGCTACAAAGCTCTCTATTCTAGCAATTACATTAAATTGGCAGGGATTGAAAAGCTTATTTCAGTATACCTAAATTTTATTTGTTTGCTGTGATTAACATCTGTCCAGTATAACTTTCATAAATCCATTTTAAAACCTTAGTTTTAAAATGTATGATTTCTCTCTCCTTTCTCCAAAAGGTGTAATAAAAACAGCATTACCAGATATGAGTAGAGAAAACAGGGAGCAGTATCAAGTGGTCATCCAGGCCAAAGATATGGGAGGACAAATGGGTGGATTATCAGGGACAACCACAGTGAATATCACTTTGACTGATGTCAACAACAATCCTCCACGATTCCCCCAGAGTAAGGAATATTTGAAATTTGTATTTTTGAAGTTTCTTTGAAATTACCTTCATGATGCACCATTATTTTCATGAGAAAATTCACTGTTGTATTTTTAAAGAAGAGCAGTTTAATTTAAATATATAAATAAATGGAAAAAGCTCAAAGACATTAGATAGATAGATAGATAGATAGATAGATAGATAGATAGATAGATAGATAGATCTTTTCAATAGATTGCATGTGAACTAGGTTTGCAAAACACTTTACACATGTTGTCTCACTTGAACCTCTCAAGAACCCTATGAGATAGGTGCCATTCTTATCTGCTTTTTTATAAATGAGGAAGCTAAAGCTTAAGAGAAATTTAGTAATTTGGCAAGGATCACACAGATAACAGGTCTAAGAGAAGTCTAACTCTAGTCACTGTGATTTAGCTACCTCAATAACAGGGAAAAAAAGACTTCAATTTTACTAGTATTGAGTTGGATAGATTCAGAGGACAAAATAGTCTTAGTATTTTGGCTAAATCCCTTAACCTTCATTCCAGCTAGAGAGTCCAAATCCTTTATATATATTTTCAGCCTTCTCATCAACTCACCTCCTAACTTTACCAACTCTTATTCTATATCAATCCATACCAAGTTCCCAAAATTCAAATTGGTAAATAGGAAGCCTTAAGACTTAGAAGAATATGGAAGGGAGTATAAATTACATCAGAGTACAGACAAGATTAATGAGGTGAAACATTCCATGTCCTCTCTGGCACAACCCCAAGCTTCAAGATCACCTTCTCAAATATAATGCACTATTCATATTAGTTATTTTATCTCTGCCTGTCTGAATTATGACAAAGTTATTAATGGGTCTCCTAATTCAATATAGTTCAATCAACACATATTCATTGGGTGCCAAAGCCTAATCCTTAATACCAGGAGTATAAACTCATCTCATTTGATGATGATGATGATGATGATGATGATGATGATGATGATGATGATTGAATTTGACTGAATGCTGTACAACTGAAGTATACAGATAACAACAGGTGCCTTAAAGATTTCAT
Source organism: Dromiciops gliroides (assembly GCF_019393635.1). Taxonomy (NCBI): domain Eukaryota; kingdom Metazoa; phylum Chordata; class Mammalia; order Microbiotheria; family Microbiotheriidae; genus Dromiciops; species Dromiciops gliroides. The sequence continues at coordinate 375,286,931 of NC_057861.1, read as the reverse complement.
TCTATGAACAAATGAATGAATGAATAATTAAACAAATAAATAAATGAGCAGACAAACAAATATTTTCACTATAAAACATCAATTCAGATCTGATCAGGGACTTATGATGACCCAAAGTAATCTCCACTTTTTAATATCTTAACTGAAGTAGGATATTATAATCTCCATTCTTCAATATATTTTCTGATACTTATGATTTTCTGCCCATACCTATGATTTTATTGGTTTAGGGGGTTTCAAATATAGAAAATCCTCCTATTGATGCAGATTAATAACTTGCGTGTGACATAATCTTTCTAGTTTCCTGGGGAATTAACATATTAAGTGACTTTCTCATGGTCATGTCACATACTAGAATTAATGCAAAGAAAGACTTCAACCCATGACTTTAAGGCCAATTCTTTATAAATTATAATTTATATTTTTATTAAAATTCCCCTGAATTATTTGGAATGCCTGTCAACATTAGCAAACCATATAAGAGAATGACTCCTATATTCCTTTTTTTTCTTTGTCAAGTTGATCTAAATTATCTAGTGCTCCATAAACTGAAGTGTTTGAAAGCAGCACATAGAAAATTAACTTTCTTCAATAACACAAACTACCCATCATTCCATTAGCAGCATGGATAATGCTTCCATTTCCTTATAATGAAACATTTCTGTTTCACAACTTGATAGTCATTTTTTGTGGGGAGAACTTATAACAATACAAAATAAACAATAACAAAACAAAATATATCCATGAATTGAATGTATAAACTTCTGGAATATACCTTGAAATTAACTAGCCAGAATCTTTAATAACAAACACACAATTCATCACTGAGCCAAAATTTGAAAACTTTAGAGCTTGGAAGGTTCTGTCATGACTCAGAATTTTCTTGTTCAGTCACTAAAATCACAAAATTATTTTTGTTGAATGAGAAAACCAATAAAATCTTGTACTTATTTATATAGATACATATATAATTATTTACTCTTATAACTGTTTAATGCAACCTAAATCTTCACTTGATTTTATAATAATACAAAAATAATACAAAAATATTTTTATTTTCTCTCATTATCGACTATATATTGAGACTAAAATCATGGAATGGCTTAAAATGATAGTTGGATATGTGTATATATCATGAAATCATGCTTAAAATTCTCAAATGCCAAGAAAAACACTCGTTTTAGTAAAGATAGAATCAGTTGTAGTTAGTAGTTATCCTGTAGTTGTAGTTATCCTACATAACAAAGGATCTGATGTTCAAAAATCTATGGAGGAAGAGGAAGAGGATAATGATGATGGTTGATGATTAATGATGATGAAGAAAAAACAAGGAGGAGGAGGAAGAGAATCTTTGAGGGAGAATGTTCCGAGACTCAAGAGTTGCTTGGTCTGGTGAATTACAAGTACCATGTGAAAATCAAACTACCTTAAAATGTTTCTCTTACAATAGCCAATTGAGGCAGACTCTCAGTACATCGTCTAGTTATTCTCAGATATAGCAAAAACTTGGGACAATTCTGTTAGTAGATTATATACATATTCTAGGCATGGAATTATACTAGAAAGAACATTGAATTTTAAGTTGAGAAGTCTTGGTTTTTAGTTCTTGTATAATCACCGAGTTGTGTGACTATAGAAAAGTAAAAACTATCCTAATAATTCTCAACTTTCTCATCTATAAAATGGGAATGATTCGGCTTCTACAATATACCTCAAAAGTTTTTTTTTATGGATATAAGGAACACATATTAAGAGCTCTTAAAGCATTCTTATACGTGAAGCATATTATGATACTTTGAAGTTTCCCTGTTAGGAATATGTGTAATACAGAATTCCATCAATTCCATGGTATGATCATCCTCTTCAAAGCTTTCTCTTCTGTTGTGCTTTCTTTGGACCTCTCATTCTCTAGGTGTAGGAAGGAGAAGAAGAATTTGAAATCAGACAGCCTATGCTGAGTTTTAGCTCCCATGGTCTGAAAAGTGAGGTATTTTATTTTACCCCTACCACAAAGTTCTCTTTTACTCTTAAAAGGAATTGGGAGAGCCTAGGTTCTTTGCTATTGGCTCTAGCACCCACAGATGGTTTACCTCTAAGTTTAAGGGGGTCCCCAGAACCCAGTTGCATTTGGCCCCTAACAGTCAGATTACATTATCAAAGGAATATTTTCTTCAAAAGATAATCACAAATATACAAACTGACTCTCCAACATGTGAATCTTAATCCACTCCTCTTTTTGTGCCAACTTAGTCTTTGGGAAAGGGAAGAGGATTAGGTTCACCTCTTGATTCAGTTCCTATAGAGCACATTTCTTGTTCTGTGTCCAAAACTCATTTGAATCCTTCTCAGAGCTTTCCTTATCTATTAAGAACCACAAAATATTACCTGGAATCCAGGTTCCAAGATCCATGTGCTTCATACTCCTTGGTCTGGTCTAATGGAACCTAAAATTGAGAATGATAGATGAAATAAAACAGAACACCCACAGTGCAAGAGAATCTCAGAACCAAGGAGAAAGATGGATATCAGGTTAATGAAATTATTTTCCTCTTACCTGTTCAGTTCATGGCAATTATAATTTAGATAAAAGAGAACAAAGGAAGCGAGCCTCAAGCTCGCCAGTTTTAAAGATACAGCATTTCTGACTATGCATCTAATCAAAAGAGGCTAAGAAATCATTCCTACTCATATGGTAAGGGACGTGAAGTGCCTTCACACTAGGTGATCTGGACTTGCCCAAGACAAGCTGTTTACACATAAACTAACTCTTTGGAGCCCCATAATAAGCCTGTTACATGGACACTCCAAATATTACTAATTCTTATTTATAGATGAAGAAACTGAAACTTAGAGAATGTTCATGACTTTCTCATATAATTACATAGTTATTTAACATTTGAACCCCGGACTTCCTAACTCAGTCCATCACTATTTCCATTCTTCTTGATTGCTTCTCATACACCAAAACATGCCTCTTCCCACAACTTTGGTGAAAGCAAAATTTAATTCAGTTAAGCCTAACAAGTATTTATTAATTACCTCCTGCTAGGGACAGGGGATAGAAACATAAACAGTTTTCTTTTTTTAAATCCCTATCCAAAAGGGGTTTACATTTTAACAAAGGGAACAGCATAGCTATAGATAAGTCAAGAGGAAATATACTAAATAAATGAAAAATAGTTTTGTGGGAAGCTAAATTGTGGTGGGGGCCAAGAAAGATCACATAGAAGGTGACAGTTGATCTGAATTTTTAATAAACCTGGGGATTCTATAGTCCAAAGAGGGAACAGAGAGGTTCCTTGGTATGAGGAACTCATTTTTTAAAAGGTAGGGAATTTCAGGAGAGCTTTTCAAAACCCTAACAGATGATGCTGTTAAAGTGCTACACTCAACATGTCAGTAAATTTGCAAAACACAACAGTAGCCAATGTACTGATAAAAAAAAATGGCTTATGATCCATTCCTAAAGGAGGGCATTGTAAAGGAATGTTCAAATTAGTTGTGCTCATTTCACATGGCAGAAAAATAATGCTTAAGATTCTGCAAGCTAAGCTTCAGCAATGTGAACCAAGACTTCCAAGAAAAGCAGACTGGTTTTCAAAGAGGCAGAAGAACTAGAGACCAAATTGTCAACATTCACTGGATCATGGAGAAAACAAAGGAGTTCTGGGGGGGGAGGGGAATCTACTTCTCCTTTCATTGACTATATTAAAGCTTTTGACAGTGAGTATCACAACAAAAGGTTGCAAGTCCTCAAAGATATGAGAGTGTCAGATCATTTTATTTGTCTCCTAAGGAACCTATATGAGGATCAAAAGGCCAAAGTTAGAACAGAACATTTAACAACTGATTGGTTTAAAATTGAGAAAGCAGTGCAACAAGGCTGTATAATGTCACTTCATTTATCTACCTTTTATGCTAAGTACCTCATGTAAAATGCCAGGCTGGATGAATCACAAACTGTAATTAAGGTTGCTGGGAGAAATATCAACAATGTCAGATATGCAGATGATAGCACTCTGATAGTAGAAAGTGAAGAGGAATTTAGAAGCCTCTTGATAAAGATGAGAGAGAAGAGTACAAAAGCTGGATTGAATATTAAAATTGAAAAAAAAAAACTAACATCTTGCCAGTTGGCCCCAATACCTTCTGGCAAATAGAAAGAAAAGGAATAGTGAAAGATTTTATATATTTCAGCTCAAACATCACTGCAGGTTACAACTGAAGCCATGAAAATAAAAGATGCTTTCTCTTTGGAAGGGAATGTACGGCAAATCTGTATGGCAGATTAAAAAGTAGAGACATCAACGTGCCAATAAAGATCAAAAGTCAAAGCAAACTTCCTGTTGTTGTTGTTTTCCAGTAGAAATATATGGCTGTGAGAGTTGAACTACAAGGAAAACTAACCAACATAGAATTGATTCTGGAGAAATCTTTTGAGAGTGTCTTGCACAGCAAGGAGATCAAACCAGTCAATAATTAATTCCAGCTATTCACTGGAAGGTCAAATATTGAAGCTGAAGCTTAAATACTTTGGCCACACAATGAGAAGAAAGGGAAAGACCCTAATGTTGGGAAAGATTGAGGGCAAAAGAAAAAAGGGGGTATGGCAGAGTATGAGAAGGGGATCATGGAAATGATGCACATAAACTTGGACCAACATTAAGAGATAGCAAAGTATAGAAGTCGTTGCTGTGCTTTGGTCCATAGAGTCAAAAACACTTGGACAAGACTGAAAAAACTGAACAACAAAAGGAATTAGAGACTGAAGAATCATAGATATAGAGCATGTAGAACATCAAGAGCTATCCACGTTCCTTCTTTTTTGTAGTTAAAAAACCTGAGGTGCAGGGAACTTATATCACTCACCCAGGCACACAGGTTGTGTTATCAATGGGATTTGGAACTTGATCTACTGACTCCTGAGGCAGTGTTTTTGTTGTTACTGAGTTGTGAATTATGAGCTAAGAAGCATCCCAATACTCTAGCCACATGACTCATTACAGCATTAAAACTTTGTAAAAAATAATTCTCTTTCCATTTTACCATGATATAATACTATAGGAAAGAAACAATTTGGCCAGTTTAAAAAAAGAAAAAATATTTAATAAACAGATCATTCATCATCATCATAATGAAAATAATTGCAACAAAATGTTAAATCTACTTTGAGAACAAAATCGTTTCAAATTATTTTTAGTTATTAGTTTAAGCAGCTGGGTGGCACAGTGGATAGAGCACTGGCCCTGTAGTCAGGAGGACCTGACAAGTGCCTCAGACACTTGACCTTACTAGCTGTGTGATCCTGGGTAAGTTACTTAATAATCCTGATTGCCTCAAACATTTGGGGTCATCTCCAGTAGTACTGCTGTATATCTTGCCACTGGACCAAGATAGCTCTGGAGGAGAGAGTAAGGCTGGTAACCTTGTACAGCCCTCCCTCACTTAAATCCAATTCACTGCAAGTCATGACATCACCTCCCAATTGTCATCACCCTCTTCAAGAATGAAGGACAAACAAGAAGTTATTAATTTATATCATAATAATGCCTTGATTTTAGTTAACTTTATAATTCAATTTTCTATACAAAAACTCAGTTGAACTTCACAATAACCTTGTATGACAGTCAGTGAAAAGATTATTATATTTCTTTTATAGTCATGGAAACATGGTGTCCAGAAAAAGTAAATGAGCAGCCCAAGATCACATATTCAATAAGTAGAATAGCCACAGGACTATAATCCAGGTTTGGTGCTATTTTGATTATAATAGTAACTATTGCTATTTCCAGTATAAAGTAAGACAAATTGACTTTACTTATGCAGTGTGTAGGTTTGTGTGGGTGTGGGGGGTGTATATGTGTGTATGAATATTTCAATGATTCCCATCTAGGTTATGTGTGTCCTTGAGTGTCTACATAGATTTGACTTGCAGGGAGTTGTGAATAGATATCTCTACAGCTTTCTCCACCTACCCTTCTCCAAGGGTGAATTGGATTCCTTCCAGGTAGGGAACAAAAGGTTAATGCCATGAGGCTGGTCACTCTGCTGTCTTCATAGAGGTGGGTACCAGGCTGGAATTATGTCACTGCCCCTTAAATATTGTTGGTTCTGAGGAAATCATTTTAAGTTCACACTGTGCTTTTGATTGCAATCCTTTAATAGAAAAGAAGGCCTCCAAAGAATAAAACCAAAGACTTGACTTCCTCTCCAACCCTTCACAGGCCAATTATTCAAGACTGTCATGCTTAGTGAATAGCAAATCAATCCATTAATTCAAGACAATAGCAAAAAGGAATAAGAAGAGTTATACAGATTAGCATATACTACCAAGGCACAGAGTGAATAAGTTCAACCAAGAGGAGCGAAAGATCTCAGTTCAGACTTGAGAGAAGTAGAGTCCAAGATTTCCCAAAAAGGGAAATGACCTTAAGTTCTGACATGGGAAACTGTAAAAAAGGACATGATCAAGGTTTCAGGGCCCCTATATGGCAGCTTCACTCTGGAGTCCTTATCACCCTTCAGGGTCCTTTCCCCTGAAGAGAATCTGGAACTGCTTATCTCCTTTTTGGAAGTGGGAAGCCAGAAGAGCTAGCATCTCTACTTGATTTCAAGTTCTCACAAATTCTTCTTCACATGTAGACACTGCATACATAGTGATCATTCTCCACCAATAAGGAAAGTGTTCTTTTTGTTTTTTTCTTTTAAAGTAATAAACACTTTTATTTATAGGTTTGAGTTCCAATTTTTATCCCTCCTTCCCTTCCTCTCCCCCCTACCCCCCCACTGCTGAGGTGGTAAGCAATCAGTTATAGGTTATACATGCATGATTGTGTAAAACATTACCATATTAGTCATTTTGTATATGAAAACTTGAATAAAAGGGAAAAAAATGAAACACAGTGAAAATAGCATGCTTCAGTCTGTGTTCCATCAATTGCAGTTTGTTCTTTAGAGATGGATATTATGTTTCATAGATAGTCCTTTGGGATTGTCTTGAATCATTGTACTATTGAGAATAGTTAAGTCTTTCACAGTTCTCCATCAATATTGCTGTCTCTGTGCACAATGTTCTCTTGGTTCTGCTCTCTTCACTATACTTCAGTTCATACAAGTCTTTCGGAGGAGAGTATTCTAAAAATGAGCCTGAATCCTGGATTACAATTACAATTGAGGATTAGTATGTCAGGCAAGATGTCTACTTCCATTTCTTTTTTTTTTTTTTTTTTGGCAGGGCAATGAGGGTTAAGTGATTTGCCCAGGGTCACAGAGCTAGTAAGTGTCAAGTATCTGAAGCTCGATTTGAACTCAGGTCCTCCTGAATCCAGGGCAAGGGCTTTACTGTGCCACGTAGCTGCCCAACTGTGAACTTTTGATAAAAATTATTTTATCTCTCTGGCTCTGAAAAATATGAAGTTTGGAATTAGTCATCTCTAAAGCTCCTTCCAAATCTTAACTTCTATAATTTTTTAATACAAAGGATGAAAATCATTTAAATATTTTGTAATTTTAAAGCCACTATATTGAAATGAAAAAAGTAAGTGGAAATGAATATTATTCACTATGTAAAGTCACATTCTCAAAGCTGCACTCATTTAATTTGCAGGTACATATCAGTTCAGTTCTCCTGAGTCTGTGACCCTTGGAACTCCACTGGGAAGAATAAAGGCCAATGATCCTGATGTGGGAGAAAATGCAGAGATGGAGTATAGCCTTGTGGCAGGAGATGGTTCAGACATGTTTGACATCATCACAGATAAGGATACACAAGAAGGGATCATAACTATCAAAAAGGTTTCTTTTCTCCATTGTGATTTTTTTCTAAGTGAATTTTCTAAAAAAATTCTAAATTTTCTATATTTTCTAAATTAATATGAGTTATCACTTTGAAGTTTTTACTTCCATAAAGCTGTTTGGGATTACTTGTGACCTTCATTATGGGAAATCCATCCTTTATGAACTTATTTGGTGATAATTGTTTTGGCATTTCACTTCCTATAAGATCTACTGATTGCCATATATCAAACACATGTAATAGTTCAAATATAATTTCATATGGTATTAATAGACATGTAATAAAATTTAATATCAGAAAATAAATATAGTCTTGTTTTTGAAGTTTATTATATTTGTCTTCATTAGAGGTATCCTGGGGTGAGGGCAGAATACTAGGGAAGCTAAAAGGTATTAAGAACTACATTTGTAGGTTATGCCCTAGCTTATTACACATATTATATTTCCTAAGATATTAGCCTAATATGTGTAACGATAATAATCACAAATTTTTGTTCAAGTATAACAATTATTTTGGTAATTATTTTGGGGGCGGGGCAAGGCAATGAGGGTTAAGTGACTTGCCCAGGGTCACACAGCTAGTAAGTGTCAAGTGACTGAGGCCAGATTTGAACTCAGGTCCTCCTGAATCCAGGACCAGTGCTTTATCCACCTAGCTGCCCCCTATTTTGGTAATTTTTAAGACTGAATATAATTCCCCTTCCCCCAAATATGCTGAAATTGACAAACATCAAACTAAATTTTAAATATTTAATTAGATTATCTTATGTTTTAGCAGATCACATCAATTAAAGATTTCTCCCTAAAAGGGAATAAAAATGTAATTTTATGTTCTTAAGATTCAGATAGAGAAGTTTTTAAGTAGCCAAAGTAGTTAAAAAGGGACTCGGACAATAGCTCAGATCAGACACACTTTATTTTATTGTAATTTATATTTTATTCTTCCATCTAGTTTATATCACTGCAAAATTAAGTACTTTACTATGGATATTGCTCAGAACACATTGTTAATAATACAGACAACTCAATAAAAGGAAATTTCATTTGTGACTAAAAACTAACACCTGCTTCCAACAAATTTTATTGAACACTTATGTGTTAGGGCTTATACATCAGAAAAGATACCAAAAAGCCTTTACTCACATACATATTTTGGGGGAAGTATCAGAGACACAGAGACAGAGACACAGAGAGCCAGAGACAGACAGAGACACAGAGACAGAGAATACCAAAACAAAACAAAGAAAAAATGGAAGATTAAGAAAGGGCCAGTATTAATAGGTGTCACCTGAGTCGAACATTGGGGAAATCAAGAGATTTAAAAAGGCAAATATAGTATTAGTTCATTCTTGATTTACAAAAGTTTACTTAACTGATTTACATTACTTTACATTAATTGCTTTACAAAAGTACAAAAATTTAGAGGAAGGAAATGGAATTTGATTTATGGAGGACAGCTAGCTGGCCAGTTTTGCTAGAAAGAACAGTGAGTGAAAAGTATTAATGTGAAATATTATTGGAAATAGAGGTGGGAATCAGATTATGGTGGTCCTTAAATATTAGAATGAAGATTTATATTTTATCATAGAGGCAATAGTGAGCCATTTTAGATTCTTGAATTTCTAGTAGGAGATCATATGTTCAAGTATCTATTTTCTGATATCAATTTGGCAGATATTTCAGATATTTGGAAGAAGTGTTTAGGGAAGAGACTCAAAGCAGGAAGACCAATTATGAGTCAATTGCAATGGACCTCATAAGAGATGGTAAATGTTTAAAATATAATAGAGGCTGACTTTTCTATTCAGTGCCTTATTTAATCCAATTCCACAAAAATTTAGGAAGTACTTGTTTTTATAGTGAAGTTACCTTTTTAAGTGCAAGTACGCATTGCATTGTCATTGATCAATACTTTGGGAAACTATCTGTGGTTCATACTATCAAGACAGATGACTGCTGTTCTTTTCACTTGTCATGGATACAAGGGAATGTGCTGTTGTTAAATGTGAAAACTCTTGTCAATTTTATCTCTAGCAATTGGATTTTGAGAAGAAAATACTATATACTCTAAAAGTGGAAGTGGGTAATACCCATCCTGATCCACGTTTCCGACATTTGGGGCCATTCAAAGATACAGCTGTGCTCAAAATCTCTGTGGAAGATGTTGATGAGCCACCAGTCTTCAGCAAAACCTTTTATTTGATTGAAGTAGATGAAGATGTCAAAGAGGGTAGCATTATTGGACAAGTCATAGCTTATGATCCAGATGCCATCAAGAATTTGATAAAGTAAGTATTTCATAAATACTCACATTGTCATATATAAAAATCAAAATTTTATTCCATTACTGACACTATTTGTTAAATAATATGGTATTTTTTTCTTAAATTCATAAGTTATGATCAATTATACTCTTCTTCCACCCTAGTCCTTTAGAAACAAAAGAAAATTAGCAAGCAAATCATAGGAAAACTATAAAATTCTAAATTATGGAAATGGATAGGATAATGGGTCTATTGTTATTCTCATTATCCTAAATATTTCCAAGAAATAGTCAGAAATTGGAAGAAACAGTTGTTCCTGAGATTGTTTACATATCACAAAACTCAAAATACAAAAGAAAACATATTGGGATTATGATGCTAGAACTTCCCATAGCCTCCATTAGATATTAATAACTATCATTGCCTGATTTTCCAGGACTACCAGATATATTTCTGTGGCAAAAAATAATTCCTAAATTTTAGAACTTTGTTTTATCATAAGTTTCCTCCATATTTGCCACTGAAGGATTTTCAAAGCTAGAATGTGGACTGCCTATAATACAAGATGCTTTTCTCATGCTTGAGTGACATATGGTTGTAAGTGTTAATATTTTGCTTGATCTCTTGTCATCCATGTATATTCCCTACCCATTTATACAGATCATAATTCCTTTCTGCCTTCTCAACCTACATAATGCTTATCCATACCTTTTCATATATCCTACCTATTTTCTATCCACTATGCTTTTGTGTTTACTGATGGGTAATTTTACCATTTTGAAAACATTTTTTTTAAAGCATGGTTTTAAATTTTCCTACATTAGTATGAAAAGACACAGTATTTAAATTTAAAAACAAGATTTAACAATATCATCATTATCTCATTTAAAAAGAACTATTGGGGGCAGCTAGGTGGCACAGTGGATAAAGCACCAGCCCTGGAGTCAGGAGTACCTGAGTTCAAATCTGGCCTCAGGCACTTAACACTTACTAGCTGTGTGACCCTGGGCAAGTCACTTAACCCCAATTGCCTCACTAAAAAAAAAAAAAAAAAAGAACTATTGCAGTGCACTTTTTTTTCAAAACAAACTAGTAGGGGGCAGCTAGATGGCACAGTGAATAAAGCACCAGCACTGGATTCAGGAGTACCTGAGTTCAAATCCAGCCTCAGACACTTGGCACTTACTAGCTAAGTGACCCTGGGCAAGTCACTTAACCCCCATAGCCCCACAAAAACAAACAAAAAACAAAAACAAAACAAAACAAACTATTACATATATAACCAACCTTGGATCTATTAATATGCTGAGTTTACCTTCCTACTGCCATGGACATCTTTGCAAATAGGGTACTTCACAAAAGTATATATGCATAACTAAGTATATATAAATTTATATATGTAAGCATCTTTGTTAGGCACTGTGCTAAGCATAGATTATACAAAGTGCGAGGGAAAACATATAATTCCTGCCCCTAGGTATTTCATATTTTTAATAGAATAGACAAAGATATAGAGTGAAATTGGAAGGTAATCTGAGGGAAAGTACAAACTGTATTTTGCAAAAGAGAAAGAAAAGAAGGGAGGGAAAAGCATGGAGATTGAGATGTGAACAGAGACTTAGAAGATGCCAGAGAAACCAGGAGAGATGAAAAGAAAAAACATTTTAGTTTTGGGATACAGCCAATGGAATAGCAGGCAACTGGCAAATATAATGTTGTGTTTTACAGGAAAAATGCCAGTGTTTCTGGATGGGAAAGTAGATGATAGGGAGTAAAATGTTATAAATCTTAAAATATCCAGTTGTGAGGAACTTAAAATGTTTAAAAACATATTATATTTGATTCTGGAAGTAATAGGGAGCTACTGGGGCTTACTGAGTAGAAAAATGGCAGGATCAAACCTGTGTTTTAGAATCTTTTTTTTTCATTTTTATTGAATATAATAGCATTTCCATAACAGTATAAAAAGATTGCTTGCTAAATGGTAAATCTATTATGTAGAACTTGCTATTTCTTTTAAAGATATTGTGTAAATTTCTGTTTTTCTCCTTTTGTACCTTTTCTTTCTCCCTGCTACCCGCTTCCCTATTTATTAGTTCTTTCTCTGCATACAGATAGCATCTTTCTTCATATGTCCTTTATACTTAATTTGACTATTTATAATAGTCAAAATGGCTTTTTCTTTAAAATATGTTCTTAAATAATATTTCTGTCACTGTATAAAATGTTTATTTTTGCTTTGTTCACTTCACTTCATTATATCATGCAAGTATTTCCATGCTCTTTTCTAAGATCATTGAGTTCATCTCTTCTTATAGCACAGGAGTATCTGATTACAATCATATACCACATCCTGTTCATCCATTCCCCAATTGATAGGCACCTCTGCAATTTCCAGTTCTTTGCCAACCAGAAAAGAGCTGCTCTAAAGATGTTAGAACATAGTGGTTCTTTTCCTTTGTCCTTAATCTTCTTTGGAAATAGACTTAGTGGTATTGCTATATCAAAGTGTATAAGCACATTAATAACTCTTTGGGCATAATTTCAGAGTGCTCTCCAAAATGGTTGGATCAGTTCACAATTCCACCAACAATTAATTAATAACCCAATTTTTCTACATCCCCTACACCATTTGTTGCTTTCCCTTTAATCATTTTAGCCAATCTGGTAGGTGTAAAATGTTAACTCAAGGTTGTCAAAACTATCCAGTAACTAAGAAATAGAAAGTTAGACAAATGGAACAGAATATACATACAATTTACAGCAGCAAATACATGTAATAACCTTGTATTTGACAAGTGTAGAGACAAGATCTTGACATAAAAATCCATTATTTAGTAAAAAATCACTAGGAAAACTGGAAAGCAATATGCAGAAACTGGGCACAGATTGATATCTTATATCTTATATCACTTACCAAGAAAAATACCTTTGATAGGAATTGTACAATGAATTGGAATACTGAGAGGTGAGTATGGGGGTGAAGTATGAAAGTTATTGCTGTAGTCCAGACATGAGGTTATGAGAGCCTTCTCCAGTATGAGAAGAGAAAGGGGATATATATATATATATATATATGAGAGATGTTTTGAAGTTAGAAATGACAAGACTTAGCAACAACTGGATATATAGAGATAATATAAAAGAGAAGTTGGTTATGAAACTGAGATTGTAAGCCTGGGTGACTGGAAAAAGACTGGAAAAATGGTTGTACCCTTTTTTGTTTGTTTGTTTTGCAGGGCAATGAGGGTTAAGTGACTTGCCCAGGGTCACACAGCTAGTAAGTCTCAAGTATCTGAGGCTGGATTTGAACTCAGGTCTTCCTGAATCCAGGCCTGGTGCTTTATCCACCTAGCTGCTCCCTTTATGCTCTCGATAATAACAGAGAAGTTTAAAAGATAGAAAGGCTTTGCAGAAATGTATAAAGAATTGCCTTTTGGACATTTTGAGTTTGTGAGGCCTGGTGGATGGCCATTCATTTCAACATGTTGGAAAGGCTTTTAGTGATGTGAAACTAGAGCTCAGGGGAGACACATCTTTTCAATTCTATCTTTGTTATATAGCTGAGAAAAATTGAACACAGAAAAATTCTAAGAATTGACAATGAGTAAGTATCATACAGAGGCTGATTGAAATGTGTTTAATTTTTGTGGATTCTTCATTTTTAAGATACATAAAAGTGTTAGTGATATGATAATTCTAATGCATAAAAGATGACCTTTTCTCACATAGCACCTTTCATTCAACATTCCTGAAACATAACTGTAATAAAATGACAGATAGATAGATGAAGGATGGATGGATGAATAGATAGATACATACATAGAAAGATAGATAGATAGATGTAAATGCTGTGAGTTAATCTCATAAATATTTCCATTCATTACATTTTAATTCACTTTAATACAGTCTAAGATATTTATACTTTTATTTTACCTAGAGTGCCCTTTAATTAATGTATTTTTTCTTTAAAGAAAGAGAATGAATACCTGAAATATTAACTTGCTTTATGTCAATGTGTTGAAGGCCACCCTGAAAGTAGTAGTTTTACTAAAAGGAAAATCAGACTATGTCAAGGCCCAGTACAAAGAAGCCCAGAGTGCAGGGGATGTAGGAGAAATTAATGCCTGAAAGCTACAAAGGGATGGTTCAGGGAGGGGTTGGTAAAAAGGAAGGGAAAATCTTTCCCAGGAATAGGTGGGGCACAAAAGAAGGATGTTTTTCAGGAATGCTGAACACAGGCTAGTTTGAGCCAGTTTGGGGTTGCAAAGCTCATCAAAGTCAGCCAGCAAACACCAGCAAAGGTATCTAGGAGTGATCAAGACTTTGGTTCATTGCAGGCTCCTGATTAGCTCCTTTAGTAAATAGGTTTACTCTGTGTCCAGTGTACTTGCCTGGTAAAGTAACTCATAGAAAATAGATATATAAATTTCTGGGGTACTCAAACATTTGACACTCCCCTAAACCCACTCCCCAAACAATTCCCTTCCAGATTGTTCCTTGTAGAGGAAATGCCTGTTTTGAAGACTTTATTTTCTTTTTATTTTCTTTATTTTCTCATCACTGATGTTGAAGTGATAAACAGAATGTTTGGCCTTAGAAATCTATACAAAAAGGGGGCAGCTATGTGTCGCAGTGGATAAAGCACCAGCCCTGTATTCAGAAGGACCTGACTTCAAATCTGGCCTCAGACACTTGACACTTACTAGCTGTGTGACCCTGGGCAAGTCACTTAACCCCCATTGCCCTGCAAAAACAAAAACAACAACAAAATAAGAAATCTATACCAAAATAGAAACAACATGAAAAAATATACAAGGTCAAAATAATATAAGGAAAATTGAACCAAATAGAACATGATTGGACCAGTATTAACCAGTTTAATCTGGATTGAAAGATTTGAACTGAGTTGAACAAAGGTATTTAAGTATATAGGTAATGGTTCCTGAGCTAATTAATTCCTTAGGTAACTAGGTATTCAGGTACTTAGATTCTTATGAACTTAGCTAATTGGTTACTTAGGTACATATGTAATTAGTGGATTATATACTTAGATACTTAAGGTAATTAAATACTTAGATATAAAAGTACTTTGATAATTAGCTCCTCTAGGAACTTATAAGGAAAGGTATTTAGATACCCTGGTAATTGGATACTTAAGTACTATAATACGTAGGTACTTGGGTAAATGGTTACTCAAGTAATAAGATAATTATGTATGGGTACTTAGGTAAGTGGGAACTTAGATACTTGGTTAAGTGGTAATTGGACAGCTGGTTGACCCAGTAGTTAGGGTGCTGTGCCTGTAGTCAGAAAGAATCACCTTCTTGAGTTTAAATTTAGCCTCAGCTCTGTTACCCCTGGAAAGTCACTTAACCCTGTTTTCTTCAGTTTCCTCAGGTATAAAATGTGATAGATAAGAAAATGGCAAACCACTTAAGTATCTTTGCCAAGAAAACCCCAAATGGGGTCAGGAAGAGTCAGACATAATTGAAAAGACTGAATAACACAACAACAAAAGTGGATACTGAGATACTTAATACAGAAGCACTTAGGTAATTATAAAATTAGGTAATTAGCTATATAGGGACTTACAGTAACAGTCAGTTTAGGTATTTAGGTATTTAGGTAATTGTTTCATTAGGTACTTAGGAACGTAGACATTTAGATTCTTAGGTAATTAGGTACTTTGACACTTAGGTAATTCTTAGGTATTTTGGTATGAGGGCACTTAGGTAATTAAGTGTACTTAGGAACATAAACACTTTAGCATTTAATTATGTTTTGGGCAGCTGTGGTGGTGGTTGTTTGTAGTTCATTCTCTGAAGAGGACCATGAACCTGGAATCAGGAAGACTCATCTTCCTGAGTTCAAATCTGACTTCAGACACTTAATAGCTATTCAACCCTGGGTAATTCATTTAATCCTATTTACCTCAATTTCCTTATCTGGAAATGAGTTGGAGAAGGAAATGGCAAACCAATCCAGTATTCTTGCCAAGAGAACCCCAAATGAGGTCAAAAGGAGTGAAATACAACTAACTGACAACTAATACTAAACAACAATAACAAATTATGTTTGGTTCTTTTTAATACTAGTACATTTTGATGCTTCTTGAAGAAAACATTTATGACTTAGAGGTATGAGTCTGATGAATATTAGTCAAGTATTAGTCCTTTATCATCTCTATGTCTAAAACTCTTATCCAACATTTTTTACTATATACCCTTGTGCCCATTATCATTTTGAAATCACTGAAAATAAAGGTATATACTTATTTGGCCTGTATATCTTAAGTTTTCCATAGACCTTATCTACTTTTTCATTCTCTAAAATAAGTAGACAATAATAGCATGAAAGATGAAACAATTTCCATGGTGGTCTTTTTGCTAGCACTGACTGCTCACAGGGTAGAATATGTTGTTATATGTCGCCTTTTAGTAGATGAGGTGCTGACTCCACCAATTCATTTATTTCCTTCACTTGAAGAGAGAATCTATACATGATTCTCTTTACAATAACCCCTACTTTCATCAAGACTTGTGCCTTAACTTATAGTGAAAAGGTTAATAGGTATGTGGTTTGTGGCAATAATTTGGTCACAGGTCAAAATTTTTTCTTAAGAGTTTTAAGAATTAGAATGTTTTGTTTTTGTTTTTGTTTGTTTGCTTTTTTACTGACAAAGGAACCAAGTGAATTATTAGGACTTCCATGTATCTTTCTGACTACTACATTGTGACCACATTGTCACTGTGTAAGAAGGAGTCTGCATGCCACTGAGAGATATTTTATCACCCCCCCCATCATGGGTTACTGTGGCCAAAATAAAATGTATCAACTATTAGCCAATTTTCTATTCATATGTTTATTCATATACCTGTCCTTAAAATAAAGCCATGTCATATATATTTTGGCCTACACTAGGAGACTGTCCTAAATAATTAGAGCCTTTTGAGATATGTTCCTTTATGTTATTCTATGGGTACTGAACATTATATCCATTCCTTAATAAGTTATCAATATAAAATTCTTATGAAAGCATTCAAAATATGATAATAGATAATATATTTTAGGGGGAGAAAAACAAACCTAAATTATTTTAACATTTTAAACATTCTGAATGAAAAAAATAAACACAATATATTCTAATTACTACAGTAAACATTTGAGATACATATACAAAAAGCAAAATCATGCCCTGTTCTGAAAGCCATGGATTTAATTTTGTTTGGAAAATTACTAGGATGGTGAGTCGATCCATAAGGGAATAAGCTGACAGATTGTATACAGGAAAAATTACAGAAGTTGAATTCGTTATGGTTCAATAATTGGAAAGTCAAAGAAAGAGGAAGTTATTGACGATAATGTCTAAGTACTGAAGATGAAGTAAAGCTTGGATAGAACCTGGTAATAGAGCTTACAGAGTTATGCTATAGTTTCTGGGGACTGAATCCTACAAGGCATGTGAAGTCCATACCAAGGCATCTGTTAAGATGACCAGGGAGTTAAATAACAAAAAACAAAACAAACAAACAAACAAAAAAAGAATATGAAGACACCACCCTCAATCCTGAAATAAAATTAATAATAATTTTCCCTTTTTTTCCAGTCATTTAGTTTCATATATGGGAGGAATTCTTAGTGAGTAAATTCTTTCCATCATTCCATTGGTAAATAGTTGTCAACATGACAATTTAGAGGCTTATCTGGGAGCACTGAAAAAAAAATAAAGACTTGCTTTTGGTCATATAGCTAGTATGTATTTCAGGTAATATTGAAGCCAGGGTTTCCTGTTGCCAAGGCCGGATCTCTATCCACTATACTATGACATTCGATTAATGTCTATATAGAAAGACCATCAAACTGTGATTTTTTTTCCCCATTAGGTTTTTACAAATGATGGAAAATAAAATTTGGAATGATATTAAGATGTGATAAACAGGACTAATAAAAGAACACAGGGTTTGAATATTGATTTTTACATATATGAGCTCTGGGACTAAGAACAAGTGATGGTATTGTTGATCTTTAGTTTCTTCATTTATGAAAATAGAGATAATGTCTAAGATACATGTTGGGGTAAGCACCTCGTAAACATCAAGGAACTAAATAAATGTGAAATGTTACAATTATATCCTAAGAGCAACCACTTTATTTGCATATTTCTCCAGATGCCACTCAAACGTGACATAAGTCTTGAACTATGAGTTCAACTTTAAATATAAATAATAACCAACCTCATAAACATCTTGCTTAAATCTATCTGAATGATGAGACCAGCTAAATCTCCTTCAATCATAGTTAGTATAGCTCCTATGAATATAGCTCTTTAAACTTTATAAAGCACTTTAAAAATATCATCTCATTTTAACTTCACAAGAACTTGGGAGGTAGGGAGTATTATTGCCCTTATTTTACAGAATAAGAAACTGAGTAAAACAAAGATTAAGGAATTGCCCAGGGTCACTCAAGTTAATGCCTGGCAGGATTTGAATCCATGCCTTCCTTTTCCATTACTCCATTTCTAGCATTCTTCACTTTTATTGAACATTTACTACATAGAGTAGATTATATCTTTAGGGTGTGAGGGATCAGAAAATAGTCTATATTGTAACATAATTCAGGCTTTTTTGGTGAATTTTAGAACTAGACCATCAGATGCTACCACTGATGATGGCAGTGGCCACTTGATCCTATTAAGGAGAACGTTCCAGATGTAATTCTTTTCCTAGCTTTATCTTTATCATTCAATGAATTGGGATGTGATGATAAGAAAGGCAGGATAACATAGTAAGGAAAAAAAAGGATGGGGTCTGGACCCAGAGGACCTGTGTCAGTATGTTGCTTAAAATCTGAATAACTTTAGTTAAGTCACATACCCTTTCTAGTGTAGTTTGCTCCTATGTAACATGAAAAGTCCTGTTTAGTTTAGGATTTGTAATCTTCCCATACAGCCTTATAATCACGCTACAAAGTTCTTAACTGGTGGTCCAAGAAATTTTAATTTCTTTTCAAAATTATATTTCATTATAATTGCTTTTTTTTTTGTAAGGCAATTGGGGTTAAGTGACTTGCCCAGGGTCACACAGCCAGCAAGTGTTAAGTGTCTGAGGCCAGATTTGAACTCAGGTATTCCTGAATCCAGGGCCGGTGCTCTATCCACTGTGCCATCTAGCTGCCCCTATAATTGCATTTTTAAAAACATTATTCTGAGAAACATTCCCTACATTTACTCAGACTGCCAAAAATGTCTAAGCCAAAAAAATTTAAGAACCCCTATTAAAGATCTAGGTAGATTGAAAACAACTGTTTTTCTATTTGTTTTGTTTTGTTTTATTTACTGCTTGTAGATGGGCCCTGCTAACTGATGATTTTTTTTTTAATCAAGATACCATATTTGAAAGTAAGGCATGGAAACACAATAGAACAGCCAATAACCTTCAAAAGGAGCCTCAGACATTTCTCCCTTCAGTCTGGTACACTCTCAAAGCAGTACCTGACATTATGCCTCTAAACAGGAGTTTGTATACTATGGTTGGCCTAATTGTTATGGGCATTGTGTTGAATTTCTCTAGATTTATTCTTGGTAATGCTGAGTGGTATAACTATCCAGGAAGGAATATAACATAGGATGATATTGTAGACACAAAGACAACTGGCAGATAAATTTTGTCATACTATAATCACTTGTGTTTGATACCCATGGTACCAATTATTGAATACTTCCACACTCTGAAATATCTCATCCTTGAAAATCTTTTCAGTACCAATAATTCTCTACTTATATTTAGAAGATACAGACACTGATGGGGATGGTTTAGAGGGGATTTAAAGCAAGTTATTTGAATGCTGAACAGTTTCCTGATCTGGTAGGAAATTAAATCTGCCCCCAAAGTAATAAATCATTACATTATGATCAAAGAAACCTCACTTTCCAAAGTGATCTTAGATTAAAAAAGTGTCAGATGAACTCTATCTTTTAAAAAAAAAGGGCGTGAAAGCAAAACAAACAAATAAAATCTAAGAGATTAGTAAGTCATCTATTGATGCTTCAGGGGCATGATTTTCTATGAATTTTTACCAAACTTATTTCATTACACAGTTACTTAAAGCTAAGTTCAGAAAAATGATGGTTACTATGAAGAATATTCTTAGGCATGGGGCAGCTAGGTGGCACAGTGGATAGAGCACTGGCCCTGGAGTCATGAGGACCTTAGTTCAAATCTGGCCTCAGACACTTAAACACTTACTAGCTGTGTGACCCCGGGCAAGTCACTTAACTCCAATTGCCTCACCAAATAAATAAATAAACAAACAAACAAACAAACAAATAAATAAATAAATGAAAAATGAATGAATGAATGGACAAACAAACAGGTAGATAAATAAGCAAACAAACGAATGAATGAATAAATAAATAAAAGAATATTCTTAGGCAATACTGAGAAGCAGGTAGAGATGATATCTTTTTACCTTTCTATTTTAGTTAATTTTATCTTCAGTTTCTTCTGCCTCCCTAGAATCACCTGTCTTTGATGTATCCCACAACTGGGATATTCAATTTAGACCAGGTATTTTCTTTGTAAGGATTGCATGAAACCAAGGTCTTATTTTAGCTCTTATATCTTAAATGGGTGAGAACACATCTCAATCCATCAATCAATTAATCAATCCAAAGATCTTACCCTAAATACAGTAAGCCTTTTTACTACAATGACATTGCACCAAAAAAAAAAAATTCTGATAGGCTAAAGAAATCTGATCATAAGATCATCTATAAATGATTCCTGGGGTTGAGAAGGGAGGGAATTCCAGAAATACAAATGACTACAGAATTCTAGATCAAACTCTTGAGAAGGAAACTCCTAAGAGGGTTAAGGAGAATGAGAGACTTTGGCCTAGGATAGGTCTCCTTTCTCTCCCTTAGGAGAACTATCCACCTTTCAAGAGTCTGGAAGATACTGAACTTCTCACTTTCTTATCAGCCTCCTAGCATCACACTAGAATCAGGTGCTGTGTTCCCATCATTGTCTTAAATGGCATGTCTGAATACGCTTGTTGACCTTTCTGGATTGGCAGGAGCTAAGGGCAAAACTGGACTTGTGGCTCTACAAGGAGCCCAGAAAAGAGACTACACCAAGTTTCAGGAAAACTTTTTGAGTACCTCAAGAATGAGAGAAAAAAGACTTCCAGCAACAAGCAGCTGAACTATCCCTTGGCCACATGTGCTCTCTAAGATTAAGCTTGTTGTTTCCTAGACTCAGTATGGAAATGTATGTATCATAGATGTTAGGGGGAAATGGGGAATGTTTTATGCTAATTGTTCTTAATGTATCACCTTAGTACAGCTGCTGGTTGTTTAAATTGGCTGAGTAAATTGTCTGAGTAAATTGATTTTCAACTGCTAAACCGGGAGAGGCAACACATCAGTGGGGGTTAAAAGAAATGACATTAAAAGAACATTCCTAAAACCTCAATGCTACACCTAGAATTCTGAGGGAAGGTTGTAGCCAAATTAGCTCTGGGAACTGGAAATGTCAATGGGAGTGAGAATTGGAAAAAGTGTTCTCCAAAGCTTCCAAGGGCTACACTAGTGGTATCAAACTCAAATAGAAAAAATAATCCTATGGGCTGCATCTTGATTTAGAAAACCACAAAGTAACATTATTCTTGTGGTAATTTATTTTTATTTATTGTTAAACATTTCCCTATTACATTTTAATCTGCTTAGGAGCTTTATGACTGCCTGACCTGTGGGTCAAGAGTTTGATATCTCCATGCCATATTCTTCCCAGATATTTTTTAATTTGTACTTATGAATTAATTCGAGTAATATTTACATTTAATAGAAAATAAATATCAAATACTAGAATTGCAGGAATTATAACAGCTGTTAGGAGAACTATTTTCAGGCTAAGAGATGACATTATTCTCTTTATTTATGCCACATGTGGAATCATTTAGAATTATAAAATGATCAAATTTGAGAAATGGAAGAGAGATTCAGTAGAAGCTTCTATTTTTACAGAGGAGGAACTTGAAAGTTATCTTACTGGTCCAGAGTTATACAAGCAGCATATGGATAATCTATAGTTCAAATCTAAGTACTGATGGTAAATCCAGCAAGCAAACAAATAAATAAATGAATACTTGAGTACATAAATAGTTAAATGAATGAATAATTAAATAAATAAATAGATGAATAAATGTGTGTGTGTGTGCGTGCGCATAATATTCCAAAGTATCATCCAATCTGTGATAACAATTTAAAATATCTCATTCTGTTGTCAGTGGGAAGCTGGGATTGTGATTTAACAAGAATATGACCCACGAGGGCCTGGTCTGCTCTCCTGGATGTCACAGGGTTTTGAGGAGCTGGTGACAGAAAAGAATATATTAAAGATAGAGTAGGAGTTCTCTGCCACAGAAGGTAGGGAACTAACTCCGCAGAACAGCAAAACATTCATCACACACACTTTCGGAAATTCATCTGCCACTTACAACATGTAAAAAGGATTTGAGATTATCACTACAATTAGCAGCTGTTGTCAGCTCTGCATCACTTCATTAGTAATCAAGTTTCCCTCAGGTTACAGACTTGATTATATCCTCACAGGTTCTGAGAACAGATGCTTCCTACCTCCCAGCTCTTATGATCTCACTGCATTTTAAAGTTCAGCTATTTTTAGGAGCACCCCTTGCCATTGATATCAATTCAAGAGTTCAAAACTAAACAAAACTCGGTGCCCAGGTATTTGATTATGACTCAGAGAAAATTAGATGTTTATCACAGAGATGCAGCAAACAGAAAGCAAGGTTCTTTCTTTCTAATGATGATGTAAAGAAAAAGAATGTGAGGAAACTAATTTCTCACAAAGGGATTAGAATTCTGCAGGCAAAATCCAAGTATATCAAATTGTAATAGGGGCAGCTAGGTGGCACAGTGGATAAAGCATTGGTCCTGGATTCGGGAGGACCTGAGTTCAAATCCGGTCTCAGACACTTGACACTTACTAGCTGTGTGACCCTGGGCAAGTCACTTAACCCTTATTGCCCTGCAAAAAAATAAAAATAATAAAAAAAATTGCAATAGACCTCCAAACATTCCAAACATTATGGAGCTAAAATAATATTCCCATACTGCAGAAGCTAATAATAATAGCATTTATATAGCACTTAATATGTGCCAGCTACTTGTTCAAATATTAACTTATTTGAGTTGTTCAACAACCCTAGGAGATAGTGCTGTTATTATTCCCATTTTATACCTGAACAACCTGACATTAAGTGTCTTGCTTAAGGTCACGCATCTAAAAAGTGTCTGAGGTAGGATTTGAAATCGGATCCTCCTGACCCTAGGGTCACACTCTATCCATTATAATACCACCAGATGCTTCTAAAGCTAACAGAAAAAAAAAAAAAAAAAAACAACTCACAAAACTGATGCACAGTGCCCTTAGTAGTGGCAAGACCACTAAATCTAGAGTCAAAAGAACTAGGTTTAAAACTTCTCTTTCACTTGTAAATTGTAAGAATGTGAGAAATTTAACTTCTTTAACTTTACTGAACCTCAATTTCCTCATTAGTAAAATAGCATTAATAATACTTTCACTGTCTACTAATCAGAGGTCACATGGTACAATAGCAATCGTATTGGGCATGAAATTAGGAGGATTATGTTTCAAATACTGCTCCAGAAGCTTCTTTTTTGTTTGGTTTTGGCCTATTTCTTAATCTCTCTTATTCTCAGTTTTCCCACTTATAAAATAGAAATAACATGAGCACAAGCCCCATGGGGTTCCTGGGAGAATCAAATGAGATATTGTATTTGATCTTAAAGAATTATAGAATTATAGTTACTAACATCACTGGTCTTTTTATGGACAAAATCAGAATTCATTGTCTGATCCTGTGGAACATTTTAATTAAACTGAACCTCAGCTCACCCACAATATGGAAATGATAGAACTTGAACTAGTCACCTGATAGCTAATTACTTTGTAAAATTTATTTTGTAGTTGTTTAAGGATAAAATATAGTCATTGTATAACTGTGTAATACTTAAGATGTTACATAAATATTAGTTATCATTTTGATTTCAATAATAAGTTTTTTGATTTCATTTATTTGAGGATTCTCTCAAAAGTGTGCATACATGCTTCCACATTCTCTCAAGCCTTTTGCATTTTTGTAATTCTTACCTGTGTTAACCCTTACATTCTCTACCAGTGTTTGACCCAAAGTGCTAGGGGAAGTATACTCTAGAAAGCTACCAATTCATGAATTAGCAAGTTAAAATAAGAACTCTAGACACAAAGATTTCTTTCCGGTCTCTGTCTCTCTCTCAGTATGTGTCTCTCTGTCCCTCATACACACACACACACACACACACACACACACACACACACACAATGTTATATATTTCCTTTCAGATTTAGAATTTTTCCTTCATTGATTTGTTTTGGCAGGTATTTTCTCAGACGAGGATGTGAGGATTTTTGATACTTTTGCTTAAGACGTGTAGCAAGAGTGGATCAAAGAGCATGTGCAAGTAGGGAGGTTATTAAAAACAACAACAACAACAACAGCACAATTTGAATCAATATTCTTCCCTGCCCCTCCCTCCTTGGTCTCTGAAGGGAGTCAGTCTTCATAGAGAATGGTACTGGTAAAAGAGGACTTCCTGATCATTTGCTAAAATGAAATTTTTCTGTTTAAAAAAATAACAAGGAATATCATCCTTATCTATTTTTATAAGAAATAAGATATTGGCTTCTAAATATTTGTAAATCCTTCCCAATAACTGAGAATCTGTTAATACATATTGCTTAAACACTTAGTATGTACAGGGGTAGCTGGAGGTGGTGTGCAATGGATAGAATACCAACCCTGGAGTCAGGAGAACCTAATTTAAAATGTCTCAGCTGTGAGACCCTAAGAAAATCACCTAAGCCTACTTGCCTTAATTTCTTCATATGTGAAATGAGCTGGATAAGGAAATGGCAAACCACTCTGGGATCTTTGACAAGGAAACCCCAAATGGAATCATGAAGAGTTGTGGGAGAATCAGAGCACTACCAACCTGCTGAAAAAGATATTATAGGGAAGCTCTGCCATGAAAAGAAAGCATGTGACTTAATGTCCAGAAGTGACCTTTCTGGAGTTTCTAAGGTCAGATCAGCATCAGGAAGTCGTGTCTGCCATCTGTGGGTAGTATCATTCAGAGCTACCAGCCAATTATATTGGAACTATCTGTGTGGATAGCCTTGCTTCTGATTTGACAGGGGGCTTCTGGGAGAAGCCTGGGAGAAGCAAGGGCCTTTTTGGTTTCCTGACTTCAACTTGGCCGCAGGGGCAGGGAAAATAGGGAGAATAGAAAGATCTCATGCTTTATCCACATGTTTCTCTTTACTAACCCCTAATATACTTTAATAAATACTTAATGCCCAAAGATTGGTGCTATACATTTCTAATTGAAGGCGACCACTCATTAGATTTTAGACATCACAGCTAGAATTTTAGATGTTACAGTTGGATACAATTAAATGACTCAACAACAAAATAAAACAAGCAAACAAAAATGTGCCAGGAACTGTGCTAAATGCTGAGATTACACAAAGGAATCAAAAGATAGGATCTACCCTCAAAGAGTTAATTATCTAAAATAGGAAGACAATAACCAAACATATATGTGTATGTTTCTATGCATGTATATACACATATGTGTGTATATGTGCCTGTGTGAATATATATACACATACTATATACCATATATACACATAGTACATATTTACACACATAGATATGTATGCATATGCTATTTATAGGCTAAATCAGCAATTATTTAAAAAGGGGAAACACTAGAAGGAAGAGGATTTGTGAAGGCCTCTTTTAGAAAATTGAATTTTAGTTAGGACTTAAAGGAAGCCCAAGAAACCAGGAGGCAGAGATCAGGAAGGAATGGATTCCTGGAATGAAGAATGATAACAATTCCCAGAGCCAAGAGTATCTTGTTCATGGAAGAAAAAGGAGAAGCCAATATCACTGGATTGAGGAGCACTAGGTGGAGACTAAGTGTAAGAAGTCTGAGGATTGGGACAATTTTATTGTTATTGTTGTTGTTTGGGGAAGGGCGGGTAATGAAAGGCGTTAAGTAGCAGAGTATTTTCTATTTGATCTTTGAGACAATAGAGAGCCACCAACGTTTTTTGAGTAGAAGTGTGCTCCAGGAAAATCAGTTTGCAGCTGAATGGAAAATAGATTCGAGTCAGGAAAGTAGGTTGATCAATCAGTAGGCTATTGACATAATCCAGGCATGAGTTGATGAGGGTCTGCACCAGGGTGGTGACAGAATCAGAGGAGAGGAGGATTCATTGAGAGTTGTGCAATGGCAAAATTGACAGGTTATAGAAATAGATCAGATATGTGGGGTGAGAGATAGCGAGTAGCCAAGGAGGGCCTCTAGATTATGAGACTGAGGGACTGGAGGAATACTGTTGTCCTCAACAGTAGTGGGAAAGTTAGGAGGGAAGGAGAGTAAAGGGGGAATGGTATTGTTTCTTTTTAGACATGTTGAATTTAAGCTATTTGACATCCAGTTCCAAATGTCTGAATTGGAGATGAATGATAGGAGGTCAGCAGAGAGGTTCAGAAAGAATAGGTAGACTTGGAAATCATCAGCTTAGACATGGTAGTTAAATCCCCAGGAGCTTGTTGAGATCACCTTATGAATAGTATAGAAGTAGAGGAGAAGAGGTCCCATGACAAAGCATTATAGGATGCCTATGATGGCAGGGCATGATGAATATTCAGCAAAAGAGACTGAAAAGGAATGGTCTTATAGGTAGTCAGAGAGTGGTGTTCAGAAAAAAAAAACCTAGAGAAAAAAGAATATCAAGAAGAAGAGTGTGATCAGCAGTGTTAAAGGCTGTAGAGAGGTCAATAAGAAAGAATTTTGAGCCATTGAATAGTTCAGACATCTCTTGCTTCAGTCAAGGTAGAATCCAGTGAATAAAATGTTATGAATACAGAGGCTAGAATTTACAATATCACTGACAACTGAATTAAGTCTTCATAAGGCTCTCTTTTGTGAATGGGATCTTTCTTTGTAAGGAGAGTTCAAGGATTAGACCAAGGAGAAGAATGAACAAATCTTTCATTCTACTGCCAGAGAAGCCAAGGGCATGAGAATAATGACTAAGGTTACATAGCCAGTTATTTGGGAGCCACAATTAGGTCCTAGGTTTATCTTCTGAATTACAATCTGATGACCATCCCACTCTGCTATGTTGCTTAGTAACATTGAAAATGTCCATATTTCTCCCTTTAAAAAAATCTGTCCAGGTCTTAGGGCAGGAGTTGTAGAAGCAGGGAGAAGTGGTTTTTATACTTCCTTTATTATACTGAAACCTATCCAGTGAGAACAATCAAACTACCGTACAACTATTCATATAATTATAATCCTGTACATCTGACTTGATATTTTCAAACTGTGTTATATAGAACTGTGTCTTCTTCTAGAAGATTTCTTGGATTCTGTGGGTATATATGGCAAGATGGGTTAAACTTGAGAAGTTTGGTAGAAAATACCATTCTCCCCCTCCTTGTTTAACTGTTTTCCTATGCATGAGGGAAATATTTCTTACTCTTATTCCTTTGATATTGTTGTTTTCTGTACCAAAAATATATTTTCATCCCTGTCTTTCTGTATTATATTTGTTCCTTCATACAAACAAGGTCCAGTGCAGAAACAATGGAACAGTATTATCTTGAATAGGCAGAAATTTACTTGGGTATTCCTGTGCCAGTCAAAGGACATGTTCAGTCCCTATCACCATCCCTTTTTAGTAAAATGATTCTGTTAAATCAAAACAAAACAAATAGATACCAAACTCTCTATCCCTACTCTGAAATGCATTTATTATAGTGTTTCTTGATGATTATGCCACTTCTCTCTCTCTCTGTATGTATGTATATTTGCAAAAAGCACTTTACTTTTTGTATAAACAATATGCCTCTGCATTGTCCTTTAGGCCATATATCATTTTGATTCCTTAAAGGCTGTGGCATTCCAAGATTCACAACCATATAGTATTGTCACAAAACATTTAAGCTGAGAGAGGAAGCATGGTGAAATGGAAACTATGCTAGACTTCAAGGCAAGAAGATGTGAGCTCAAATCTTTCTTAGGGCTTCGAGGTAGCCTGCTAGCAGAGTGGATAGAGTTCTGGACCTAGAGTCAGGAAGACCTGAATTCAAATTTGGCCTCAAATACAAGCTATGTGATTCTGGGAGAAGTAATTTAACCTCTGCTTGCATAAGTTTCCTCATTTGTAAAATGATATAATAATCATAACTACATATCAGGGTTGTTGTAAAGATCAAATGCCCCCTTGGCAAATTCAGTTCTTAATTTAGCATGAGTAATTCTACCATGTTGTTTTATGCCCTGCTCCTATATCAGCCACAGAGCATTGTTTTATGCTGTCTCCAATAACAGACTCACCAAAAGCTGACATAAATAGAAATCAAATTTTTGTGCAGTATACCATTGGGCAGCAAGGTAATAAAGAATTTAAGCCTTTTGGGGACTGAGGGATTTCTCCTTGTAGATCATCAGAAACTGATCAGACACATAGATTACAAGGTAATATTTTCTATAGTATTTTTCCTGACATAGTCATTAAAGCCGAATGAATGCAGAACCAGAACTTTCTGCTGTTCCAAAATGCAATGTGCATAAGGAGTGACAGCAAATATTTAAAGCAATAATAATAATAAGGAAAAAATAAGATATTGAAGAAAGAGACTTTAACTTCTTTAGTAGTCATTGATGCTATTATAATTCATTACAGGTCACCTGAACCATCTGGGTGGTGAAGTGAATACAGCACTGGGGTCTTAAGTCAGGAAGACCTAAGTTCAAATTCACCCTCAGACTAACTGCATGACTCTGGGCAAGTCACTTAACTCTGTTTGCCTTATTTTCCTTATAGCAAGTCACTCCAGTATCTTTGAGAAGAAAACCCCAAATGAGGTCATGAAGATTTGGACACAATTGAAACCATGGAACAAGAAGATAGATCACT